>NC_037336.1:40887475-41190505 GCF_002263795.3 Bos taurus
GATTATTCACTACAATTTTTAAGAGGACTAAAAATACATTTAAAAAATCTGGTATCAATTGCTGCTGTTTTAGTCATTAAATCGCGTCTGACTCTTTGCAACCCCACGGACTATAGTGCACAAGGCTCCCCTCTCCATGGGATTTCCCAAGCAAGAATACTGAAATGGGTGGCCATTTCCTGCTCAGGGGATCTTCCCGATCCAGGGATCAAACCTGGGTCTCCTGCATTGGCAGGCAGATTCTTTACTATTGAGCCACCAGGGAAACCCTGGTACCATAATACAGTGTGAAAATAATCCTCAATAAATGGTAGTAGGCTACATGGGTAATAATGTGGGGAAAAATTCTGTTATGAGCCATATTTTACACCACATACTCACTCATACACACATACACACACATGCACACACACTCCAGGTGGAATACTAAAAGGAGTTAAATATTTTTGAAATAAAGTAAAAACCTTAAGAAGTTAGACGTTAGAATAAAGGAAGACAAATATGAAACATCTGGAGGAAGTTTGGCTTTCTGGATTTAGGATAGAAGAAATCACAAAGGAAACAATAAACAGATTTGACTATATGAAAATAAGTTTCTGTTAAAAATTTTTTTTTTGTTGTTAAAAATTTAAAAGACAAATTGGGGAAAATAGTTGCAGAAAATATTATGGACAAACGATTAAAGTTTTTTTAAGAAGCGCTCGTGTAAGTGGATAGGAATGATATTAGGATTCCAAGAGAACAATAAACTAAGGGGAAGAATAGAAAATTCATAAAAAATACAGCTAGTATCATGACATTTGGAAGAATATTTAATCTCAACAAAAAGCAAGGAAAGAAAATTAACAGTGTAATGCCACCTTTATATATTATATGCATATATTAGCACAGACATTATATGCTTACACCTAACACTGTAGAGTATTGCAGAACTGGTACCCTTAGACACTATTGGTGGTATTACAGTTTGGCATGACTTTTCTGGAAAGTGATCTGCCAACATGTATCCAAAGACTTAAATTTTGTTTCAGTAAATCCAATTCCAAGAATCTATCCAAAGGAATTGATTCAAAATACGGTAAAATCTGTAAGCATAGAGACGTATCTTATGGAATTTTTAATAATAATAAAACATTGGAAATTACTTGAATGCCCATCGATAGGGAAATGGTTGGATAAATTATCACTCACTGCTTAAAGGAATTTTGTGGTCATAAAGGTTAAGTATAAAGACTATTAGCAACATGGAAGAATATATAATATGATGCAACTGAGAAAAATAGGAGATAGTCTATGAAGGATATGATTAGAAAGAACTATGTAAAATACGTATATAAAGAACACTTGAATTCAGAAAAATAATGATTACAAATGCATTTGATGGTTATATTTAGGGTAATTTTCTGTTTTCCTCTTTTGCTAAAACTCTGAATTCTATTTTTTGATCAACTTAAAATTAATTTAAAAGAAAATAAACTTTTGTTTGAACTGGAGAAGATAGGAGGCTGAGATAGACCTGTGGAACAGATATTTTTGGCAGCTGAAGCCTGGACATTTCCTTTATCTTATAGCAAGTACCCACAGAGAGTAAGGTCAAATTAGAAACCCAGGTCTCCTGTATTGCAGGTGGATTCTTTACCAACTGAGCTATCCGGGAAACCCAAGTTAATGGCAGGGCTGAACTTAGTCCTGATCACTGACTCCTCACTCAGTGCTGTCTCTCCTCTACCAGATTTTAGCTCAGGACAAAACAGTACATTTTAGGAAGAGTCTTAGAAAGAAAAAAAAATTAATTAAAAAATATATATTGCTAAACTATAACGATCCAGAAAATACTTTCCCCCTACTTGAGTACATTTCCCTTTAAATGATAACTGTAGCAGCGCCCCGATAAACTGGAAACATTGACCAAAATGAACAAAAAAAGCCATAAAAATGTTGGCAAGCCGTAGGACTATGATCTATCTCTGGCCAAACAGGAGGGGAATAGAGCCAAACAAAAACAAAGCTAAGTAGTAACATCTGGGAGGAAACATTCTCTTTGCCAAGGACCCACCTAACCCCTTCAGAGAACCTACATCTTTCTGGAGCTGTGCACTGTACCAGGACTCGGGCTTGGCTGGGGTGAGCCACACATCCAGGGCCAGCTGTAGCACACGTCTCTCCAGCAGGGTGAGGGCACTGGCTGATGTGGGCCTGCAAGTGTGGCGGGCCTCCCTGAGGAGGTGCTCGAGGGCGCTGGGGATACAGGAAGCCAGGCCCAGGGAAGGGTGGAACTCCAGCAGATAAATGTTTTTCAAAGCCGAGCTTAATGAAAAGAAACAATTAATGACAAATTTTACACGATGAAGAACTTAATCTGTTTCCAGATCTTATATTTTTCAAGACCAATAAAACACTCTTACAATTCAGGGTATTATAAAAAACTGGAAGCTCAACAGGGCCTTAGAGGCTGTCCAGGGAGCCCATCAGGTTACACAACATGCTTTTTGCTTTAATGTGAACTTTTTTTAAGACATAGTTTACTCTAAAAGCCAGTAAGAATAAGATTCATTGTATGTCACATCGTTATGCTGTACACCTTAAATTTATATATGCATGGGTGCTAAGCTGCTTCAGTTGTGTCCGACTCTTAGCAACTCTATGGACTGTAGCCCACTATGGGATTCTCCAGGCAAGAATAATGGAGTGAGTTGCCATGCTTTCCTCCAGGATCTTCCCGACTCAGGGACCGAACATGTATCTCTTATGTCTCCCGCTTTGGCAAGTAGGTTCTTTACCACGCTTGCCACCTGACAAGCTCAAATTTATACAGTGCTGTATGTCAATTGTATCTCAACAAAATAGAAAAAAAAAAAAAATCTAAAATCGTATATGGAAAACCTGTCAACATTTCATTAGCCAAATATTTGAGAACAAGATGACTTCAAAGTGTCTAAATATTAAATAAATACCTTCCATGATTATTTCTATTTTTCACCTGATTCTTTATCCCTTTTTCTTCCCAAAATGATAATGAAGACGGTTTTTAAGTTCTGTATACAACTACCGGAATTATTCATGTTCGCCATAAAAATGTTGTATTTTATAAATGAATGAGGGCAGAAACAATAAAACACTTGTCTGTGGGTTATTCCTTTGGAAATAAAGGATATAGTATCAGTCAAGTCAAGGGCCTTTCTGTACCTACATAGAAGTAAAGCTCCAGACCAGCTTGGAGCTTGTCACCAGCTTCTTGGTTCCTCTGTACCCTCAAAGTCTGGAAAGGCATGGTGAGGGTGAATCACACTACATATCAAGGAGGTGACCTTATGTACTCTCTCTGGGTGATGTCAATCTACTACTTAAAGGGGTGGGGTGGGGGGGTCACAAGATAAGTCTGCAGAAACCTTTCTGCTGACACTTGCTAGAAAACATCCATGTTTCATATATGTTGACTTGTATGGCACCTCTAATAAATCCTTTGACAGCATTCTAAGAGCAACTGGGTTTTTTAGGACTTCTCATGGGAATGAAGATTGTGCACCCAGGGGCATAAGTGTAAATTCTGGCCTCCTGTTCCTTATTTGCAAAGTGAATCAATATTGAGTTCACAAAGGAATCCCTCTTCTATGCCTTTTATATTTACTTCTCTCATCACCAAATACTCGAGTGGTGCTTTGTAGAACAGTAGTGTACTTAACAGCATACCCTTAAATTATCCAGAAATTAAATGTAAAATGTCTGAAGACAACACTAACTTACCAGCTATTGTTGATGAAAATGAGTTGTTTGCAAATTATGTTAAGGGGAAGTCCAAATGTATTGCTAGCATCTGGATGGCCTTTTTGCCAAAGCCTCTGGACATACTCACGCTGACACTCTATCTAGAAATGTCACATAAAAGTTAAAATTAGAAAAGTTAAACTTTCCCATGGATGTGAGTTATGAGCCTTGGCATGAGAAGAACAGAACATCAGCCCTTTGTGTATCTTCATTATTTGACTAAATTTCACCCAGACATGAGTTTTAGGGATTCCCTCACACAGAGACATGGTTGTTTTTTAGTCTGAGGCAAGGATCGGTCAGGAAAAGCAAAGGCAACCAGCTTTAGGCAATCTTAAGAGGCACAAGAAAACTTCTTTCTGTAAAATAATTGACTACAAGGAAAAAGTTCTAAGCAGGCCTAAGGAACTGTATTAGCTTTTCCCTGGAAATCATAGACTGTGACCATTTCCTGTAGTGTTCTAGAAATAGTTGCAACCTTTTGAAAAACAAATATAATTTTACACATTTAATGTCTTACAAAGGGGTAGGCTTAGTCCTTTCACAATAGATAAACTGTGATTGAATGAAAATAGGTTGTCAATTCTTTGTGGATCATTAAATGTAATTAGGATTGGAAACCTCCCTTTAAGACTGTAGATATGCTTGGAATTCAACAATGAAAATAAGCTTACAAATAAACATTGTGTGCATGCTGTCCTAGGAAACCCAGATTCTGAATTGGTACTGAAAGGAAAATACAGTTTTCAGTTTTGACCTGTGTTTTCCATCCTCTTCCCACATGGAATCTTAAAAAAAACCAAATATACTCACGTGCTGATTGAGGATGCCCCTCACCAGCTGCAGGTGAAGCCTCAGGCAGGTGCATTCCTCTCGGTAGGCCTTAATGAAGTAAGGATGACTGAAGTCAAACCTTGGGCACCTGTGCATGATGTCTGTGATCACTTGTGCTAAGGCAAATCTCTCCTCTGGGTCCAATGCATGCTGGTAGGCTTCAAAGTAACTGTCAAGAAGCTGTAAATAAGGTTTATAGTCAGGGGACAGGGCCCAGCAAAGGAAGAGAGGTGAGCTCCCAACCATTTCCATGCTTTGGAAAGTCCCCCACCATCAATAGGAGAGAGACAGCTCTGCACCTCTGGGTATTGGCCCGGGGTGGGCAGCCGCAGCACCAGTGCAGCACACACCAAGTTAGGGAGGGCGAGGGAAAAAGCACTCGTTGCACCTCTGTCCCCGCTTCCTCTGCTCTCTACACATAAAAGGGGAGTAATATCATGAATAATACAACATCTAATAATTATAAGTTCCAATGAGACAGTGCATTCGGTGTCACTTCATCAAATACATTTATCTTCAACACCTTTCCCCACAGACCCACTCTCTTCCCCCTATTTTATTCTATTACCAAAGGTAGGCAAGTAGCCTCCACCCCTCTTCTATATCAGCCCCATTTATGACACCTTCTCTTTAATAGCTTGCCTATTTAAGTGTCACATATGTAGAAATGGTGGGGGAGGGGTTAGAATGGCAAGTGGAGGATGCAAGTCCCCTCTAAATATAAAGGCATTTATTCCAGATCAGACTCCACTCGGAAGGGCCTATGTACAGAACTCTTAAGAGCATCCAAGAAGCTTCTGTTTTACTGGAGTTCACAAGTCTTTTCTAAAAACTGAAGAAGGCTTCCCCACACTAACTGTTGAAGAAACTCAGAAAGATATGCTCTTTCTTTTGTTTTTACATTTGTTTATGTACTTAGGGAATTTCTGTTCTGCGTGTAAATTTTACGTGCGTATAATTAGTCATAGTGCTGGAGAAGGCAATGGCACCCCACTCCAGTACTCTTGCCTGGAAAATCCCATGGACGGAGGAGCCTGGAAGGCTGCAGTCCATGAAGTTGCTAAGAGTTGGGCACGACAGAGCGACTTCACTTTCACTTTTCACTTTCATGCATTGGAGAAAGAAATGGCAACCCACTCTAGTGTTCTTGCCTGGAGAATCCCAGGGATGGGGGAGCCTGGTGGGCTGACGTCTATGGGGTTGCACAGAGTCAGACACGACTGAAGCAACTTAGCAGCAGCAGCAGCAGTCATAGTGCTAATCAGAAAAAGCTCCTCAGAGTTCACTGGACTGCAAACAGATACCTAAGAGCTGATATGCAAGTAGTTCTGAATAATGTAGTTACTCTTTTGGGGTTGTTTTAAAACTTTCATAGGCCTTAGACACACTTACTTTTGGAAACCCTGTCCCATACTATATCAAATATATTAAAACTCATATCCTAATCAATTTTTTTTTTGTAAAAATGTTAAATGATATTTACAATTTTGCTTTTCAAATTGTTTGGCTATGAGCAATACATTTCATTAATGATGACTGATTTCTGGGTAGTATGTACTTGAGGATTTTTATGAAGTGAGAAAATCTGATCTATAAATTATTTTCACATGTAATGAGATGTTTCTAAGTACTCAAAGTTTTCACATTTTATGGACATGTCATTTAAGCATTTATTGGTATCTATTTTGTATTTTCCTTTTCGTATATCCACGTAATGCATATTTTCTTTCTCTCAGATAGCACATATATCCAATGGTCCCTGAAAAGCCTTTAGATCCTAAACACTGAGTCTATATCACCTGATGGACAAAATCAACTCTGGCTGAAAGCTTCTGAACTTCTGCTCCCACCAGCCTCACAATGCAATGGATTCTTTTCCTCTGCCCATATAATCCAACATCATCCCTAGAGTTTCAGCTCAACATGCCCCTCCTCAGTCTTCTCTTACCAACTCCTCTAATGCAGGCTTCATGTTTCTGAAAGGCCTCAGCTCCTAGGGTGGCTGTAGCACCAAAGACACAGGTGTGCCCCGTGAGTTCATTTAGTTGACAGCAAGGAATGGATTGTTGAGTCTGCAATTTTTGCTAACCTGATAGCCAAGCACACTTTGAGATGCATTAAAGCATTTTTTGTTTCCTTGGGTAGTGGTCTTCCTGGTGGTTTGAGGCCTGGGAGCCAGCCCATTTGTTAACTAACTAAGGAATTTCCTAAAAGGAGATAAAGAGCACCTTTCATTGTGTAGAGTCCATAGCTAGGAATGAAAGACCAGAAAGAACTGAGAGGGTGTAAGCACTGCTTGAATATAGATGGCAATAGCTCAGGAGGAAGTAAAGGAACCCAAGTGGCAGTAAAAGCCAGGAGTGTCTCCATCTTGCAATAATAACTCCTGAGGCTCCCAAGAAGGCAAACACTTGAGAATCAATAGAAGCCTAGGAATCAAATACTGCCTTAGCAATAGATGTCCAGTGTCTGAAGGCTATTCAATGCTAAGGCTCAAGGAGGGAGAGCCTGGGGCACTTTATTTAGCAACCAGTTTCGCAGGATGCACTTTGGGAAACACTGGTCCACGGGAACTTGGGTCAACCTTAGTATACAAAGGATAACACCAGAAGAAGCTAAAAGCTTAGGACACAGAGTGTGCTCCACAAGTTAAAAATTCACACACCTCAGAGCGTGAAATGAAGAAAGGTGCAGATCCCTTTTCTTTAAGTGAGCTTCAGGGAAAATGAAGCCAGCAGAGTGATCTAAATGACCTTATTCCATCCACAGAGCTCTCTACTTTAGAGTAGCATTCAGTTATTAAATAGCAGACGACAAAGCAGGAACAAAGGAGTGATGGGGTAAGAAGGCTGTCACTCAATAGCCTAGGAGAAGATTAAGAAAGAAACAGTAACTTCCCTAAATCATTCTCAATGAATTTAAACCTTTTTGGCTGGACCAGGGCAATCCCAGGAGCTGGTTTATAGAATTTGTATTGCTGTGACCTGCTTTTGTACAATGAGCCCTATTGTTTGGTTATTTGGCAGGGGAAGATTGTGGGGAGGGTTCTTGCTACTGATTCCAATCTGGTGATACCAGGTTGCAGAGGCAGGTGCTAAATTGCCATTATCACTTTGTTGTTGGTAGAATTACCAGGTTTAACAAATAAAAATACAGGTCATCTAATTAAATTTGAATTGCTGATAAACAACCAATACTTTTTTTTAGTATGTCACAAATATTCTCATATTTTACCTGGCACCCCCAGTTGTTGAGAAGAAAAATTCAGCTCTTTTTAAATTGACAAGCCTTTTTTCAAGCTTTGCCCTCCACCTTGAAAAGCTCTCAGATGGCCCTTTGCATAATTTTATTATGAATTCTTTCTCATCAGGGGTAGGGCCGTGATCTTTACACCTCACAGGTTCTATTTATTATCTGTTTGCTAACTGGCTCATTTCCATTTGAACTCTGGACTGGCATTTGTCTAAGAAGTCTTCCTAGCCTGTCAAATGTCACCTGTGTATGTCAAGGGCCAACTTGCAGGCAAAATAATGTGTGGTGCACACTGATGGTAGGCATCAAATATTGGAGAAAATAGAAAAGAGCCAGAATGAATAATCTCAAACCATACTGTGTTTATAGACATTTTTTTTTAACCTGAGCCTCTTTTTATTTCTTGGATTTATAAACTTTTAAAAATAGTACTTTAGGTCAAATGAAAGTGTAAAAGAGAAAATCAGTAACAGACACATCTTGTCACAGAATTTTCTGCCCCCACCCCTCCCTTTTCTTAGTGCTCTAAACACTAATTCAAATTATCCTGAAAATGTGTCCTCTGGTGGCTATGGAGAGAATTAGCAGTTGGTATAAATGTCACTTAGGAACTGGCACAGCTGATGCCTGGCTTCTGAGTCTCTTAATCCACCTAAACTCATACCAGCTCTATTTTTATGAGCAGTTTATATAATATGGTTACTTGAAGGATTTAAGGCAACCTAATGTGTTTGAGCAATTTTTAACATTAGTGATTCCAATATAGTTAACAATCAAAAACAGCTGAAGACACTTAGCAGTAGAATCAGTACTGGGGGAAATCAATTGTATTCTAGATAAAAGTCTGGTTTATCAATTAAAATTTTGGCAATTTTTGGAATTTGGCAATTTTGACAATTTCTGGAATTCCAGAAATTGATTTGGAAGGCTACATTTTCCAGGTTTTGGCATAGATAAATCAGTTTCTATAGGGAACTTATTCTCAGGGTAGAAAGGAGGGAGATTATTTTCAATGGTTGTTTTAAGTTAAAATATTTTCATGTACCATAGAAGAAACTAGTAGACACCCCTGGTAACTTAGCACAGAATGAACACTAGGCCAAAGTGAGGAGAAATTGGTTTGTTTCTTTATTACTCTCTGCCTTTCTGTTCTTCTCTACCATCGAGTCCTCCATAGGAGGCCTAGAAGAACTGAAAACAGAGGTGGGGAAAGCACATAAAAGGGGTACTGCCTACAACTCACGTCTGGACCAATAAACATGTCGAGTTTGAGGATTTTGTATTACTTACACTTAATGCAGCCTCTCCAGTTTCTATACTATGAGGCTAAATCTCCCATTTCCTCAGTTGATCACAGTGAACTTCTAATTGACAGATCAAGTGTCCAGATGCACACTCTAGAGGTCAGTTGTCTTTGGAAAGAGGAACAATTTTCAAAGCTACGGCTTGCACCCTGTAAGTCTAGCCAGTTGTTTTCCAAAACTGGATGGTCTACATCTCCATGAGTAACAGACCAGAGGGTAGATGAAATGGTAAAACCCTCTACTAGAAAAACAATTCAAAGAAAACATTTCCCCGTCCACATCCTCTTACCATATCACACTGCCCCGTGACCTGGTTTCCACCTCTGCGGCTCTTTGAGAGAGTCCTACAAAGCTAACAATGACTGCCTGATGGCTAACCCCACTGTCTGGTTGTTAGGACTCACGTTTCTTCATGTTTCAGCTGTTCTCTACACAGGTAATCATCCTCTCCTAATTAAGATTCTTTTCTTTCTGTGGGCTTTCCTAATGTTATCTTTTTCTTTTTGCTGCAGTCTCTTTGGCTACTCCTTGTTCCTCTCATGGACTCTTGTCCCATGACCTTCCCCTTAAATGTAAATGTTCCCAGGGACCCGTTTCAGACATCTCTTTTACTACTCATTTTGATACATTACTATGGTTTGACTTCCACCTTTATATCTCAGCTCATACCTGCTCCTGAACTTCAAACCTATAGCTCTCATAAAACATTCATGCATATATGCTAAGTTGCTTTAGTTGTGTCCAACTCTGTGACCCTATGGGCTGTAGCCTGCCAGGCTCCTCTGTTCATGAGATTCTCTAGGCAAGAATACTGGAGTGGGTTGCCATGCCTTCTCCTCCAGGGGATCTTCCCGATCCAGGGATCGAACCCATGTCTCTCAGGTCTCCTGCATTAGCAGACAGATTTTTTTACCACTAGTGCCACCTGGGAAGACATTCACACCTGGGTTTTAGCAAACTCTCCTCACATGCCTTGTGTCCTAGACTCAAAAAAATGTTCCCCTCTAAAGAGGCCCCTCTTCTTTCATTCTGTTTCAGTTGACAGCCTCTTCCCTGAGCCTGAGGAAGTCATTTTAATTCCACCCTCATTCTCTCATGCCAACATCTAGTCTTCAAATCCTGTCATTTCCATTTCTGGAAATCCTTGCCCAACTGCTCTCACCCACCCACATGTGGCCTACCCTTCTAAAGACCATAATAAGGTCTGTTGGTTTGTCTGCATTTGGCAAAGTGAGGCCTGTCCCTGACAGCACAATGAACATGAATGGAATCATCACACATTCTCACTAAAAGCATACACGTCATTAAAGGGCCTAAATTATACAGCCCTCTAACAAATTTCCCTTAAGCTGAAGCCATATCCTTCACATTTTGTTTTTTGTAACAAAGAACCACAGTAAAGAACATAAAATTGATTATATACTTACAACTAGCTAAGATTTTTAAAATACTTATTCACTTCATTGGGAGTTGCCCTAAAAGACCCATGGGGTTTAAAAAAATATATTGGGTTTTATAAGAATGTTTTTAATAGGTGTTTTGTTTTCTAGGCAAAAATACCTGGCGCTTGCTTTCTAGAAGAGTTGCTTCCCAAGTCCACATGTCATACAGCACAGCAAATCTGTCCACACCTGCATGGGTCCATCCCCAGTCCTGGTCAATATGTGACTTGCTGCCCTCTTTGTGACCTGGGAGAGAAAAGGATGAAAATGATTAGAGACAGGCCTCACTACAGAGGTATTCTTAGTAGAAATGGAGCCCTCAGATTGTCAGCTCCCTCTCAGGAATGAAAACACTAAATGGATAACTGGGATTCCTAAGAATCGGCTAAAGAGACATGGGCAAGACTAGGTAGGTCTTAAATTCATACTTGCTGACTTCTAGATCAACAGAGGTTTTTGTTTTTACTTTTAGTTTTAAAAGACTAATTTTAGAAATATAAACCAAAATTCTGTTTTAGAAAGACTTACTAAATTAGTTTTAGAAAGATTTACTAAAATCTCCTCAAACCTGTAATTTAAAAGCAAAACATACATTTCTCCTCTGTAAAAACAGGTTCCTGGTGGTTTAACAACAAACCTAGTTTAAACTGCTGTATCAATTGATGCCAACCAAGTCAAAAATTTTCAGGGAAATTTCTAAGGTATTTCTTAATTGTGCTAATTACTAACTTAAATCAGTAAGGGTAACCATTGCCATTATTCAGCTAAAATATTTTCCCACTAAAGTACTGTAAGTTTTCATTGTCAGCATTATTATTGCTTAAAATTATAAGCAGTCTGTTTCAGAATAAAATATTAAAAAGTAAGGGATTTTCAGGTTTAGTGATTATCAAGTATATGATGGGTACTGAACAACAGAAAGCCATTGGTCAGGAATTTCTCCAGCAGCAGTTGGGAAATCATTTCACAATGAATGACTGTATACTCTCTAGCTCAGTGAGATGTGCTCATGTGACTAAGTATTTCAGTCAAAGTAAGTTCTTAGTAGCTAAACACAGTCACATCATGTTATAAATTAACATCAGCAAAAATGATGCATTGGTATGTAGGATCACCAGTAAAGATAAAAGCTAAAAGTTGAAATTAGGTGCCCTGGAATGTTGGATGCCATCACTGCATCCCATGATTTAGATCCCAAATGGTCTGTAGCAAAGGGAGAACAAAGAATTCAAACTAATACTAAATTAATTCTGTCTGGGATCTGAAAGGTAGAGCAACATTTTATAATAATACGAACATGAATTATCCTTAATTAAAGTCTACATATATTACAAAATAGCACAATCTCTTGCTAAATTTCCCTTTAGGTGTTGCAATTCATCTAGAAACTCTAATTTCTTTCTAAATGGAATACTAATGGCATCATATTATTCCAAAAGGAATATTCTTACCTCATTGATTTCTATAACTGGATAAATTTGAGTGATGCCAAAAGAAAGAGAGAATACAGATTATGGGTTATTTGATTACCCTGACTAATGCTTTCTCCCTCTGGGGCTTGTCTGACATTTTCCTAGCCAGGTCTTCTTGCATCCTGGTGGTTTTTTGTTAGGAACTCAGAAATATCTCTGCTTCTAACTGCAGTTTCCCCAAGGTCAATCATTTCTTTTTTTGTCACTTAGAAAAAAAAGTCATTAATTTCACTTGCTTACTTTGCTTCCCTCAGGGCCCTGCACCTAGTACGTAATGCAGAAATGCTACTGGGCAACAAGTAGAGTCTAAACAATACTAAGAACTATAACCAAGTTACAGTTTCCAACAAATGGGGGACTTGAGCTGGAAACAAAACTTTATCTTTTCTAGAGTGGTGTGTGTTGGGGAGGTATAAATGCTTATTGAATTTTCCGAAACTATTATACATGTGTTTATATTTTGAGGTGGGAGGTGTTAAATAGAGCCCTTAGCGTTTTTTGTTCGTTTGGATAGGTTGATTTTTGTCTGCTTGATTTTTTAAAATCTGACTTCTGACCTTTTTCTCTCTCAATGTAATGGCTGGCCACAAGCAGCAGTTCTGTCTCTAGGTCCTTCAGATCACTCAAGGCTGCATCATACATGACATACACTCCTTGCTGGTCCTGGGTGTGGATGTAACCAGCATCCATACTGTAGTAGTCATCCTGGTTCTCCACTTCTGAGAACTCCATGAATTGGATGCTCTGGACCTGGGAAAGAAAGCCAAGCCTGGAAGTTACCAGAACAGGGAGAGCAATATTTTGCCCGCTCAAATGGACAAAATGGCAGGCTTCTGTTCCCACCCAGGGCTGTCAGCATGGAGCTGCAGACATGATGAATGTATAAAGAGCTAGCTATATGTAGGGAAAAAGATAACAACAAAGATGTCAGGGAAGAGTAGTTCCTAAGATGGATAGATTAACCAGTTGATTAAATTTTATAATTAATTCAGGATTATCTGGGAAAAGGTAGACCATAGAGCCAAGGGATAAAGGTGGTCTCTGAAGCCAGAGTGCCTGTGTTTAGGTTCTGGGGCTTCCCAGGTGGTGCTAGTGGTAAAAGAACCTGCCTACCATTGCAGGAGGTGTAAGAGACATGGGTTCGATTCCTGGGTTGGAAAGATCCCCTGGAGGAGGGCATGGCAATCCATTCCAGTATTCCTCCCCCCCGCCCACAACAGATTTCAAACTATATTAGAAAGCTATAGTAATCAAAACAGTATGACATTGTCATAAAAAAATTGGATAAATGAAACAGAATATAGAGCCAAGAAATAAACCAACACATATATGGCCAATTAATTTGCCACAAAAGAGGCATTAATATACAATAAGATAAGGACAATCTCTTTAGTTCTTTTTTCCTTATTGGGAAAAATGAACAGCCACATGCAAAAGTATTAAACTGGACCATTATTTTATATTATATATAAAAATTTACTCAAAATGATTAAAGACTTAAATGTAAGACTAGAAACCATAAAATTCTAATAAAAAAAACATATATGGTAAACTCCTCATTATCACACTTGGCAATATTTTTTATATCTGACTCCAATAGTAATGGGAACAAAATAAATACATGATTTAAAAAAATTTTTTAATGAAGAATGTGAATTCAGTGAAAAGAACATTTTTTTTTTTACAAGAAATACAATTTATTATTTGCTTGCTTCTCTGAGGGCTCACCACGTGGCATAAGGTACCACATGATACCCAGATTAAAAGCATGGCTTTGGTGGTTGGGGCTTTAAGTAAGAATAGAAAATTCATCTTCATCATCATGTATGCATGTATGCTCAGTCGTGTGCAACTCTTAGCAACCCTGTGGACTGTAGCCCACTAGGCTCCTCTGTCCATGGGATTCTCCAGGCAAGAATACTTGAGTGGGCTGCCATTCCCATCCATGGCCACTCCAGTATTCTTGCTTGGAGAATCCCATGGACAGAGGAGCCTGGCAGGCTACAGCATTTAGGTCACAAAGATTCTGACATGATTGAAGCGATTGAGCACGCATGCACTCTGCCAGGACCTCACTTTAAGCAAGTCACTTAGACTTTAGACTCCATTTCTTCATCTATCACACGGGGACAGTGGAGACACTAAAAGGTTTGTTGCATATGATACCATATGTGTATGTATGGCCTCACATGTATATGAGGCCCTTGAGATCTATAATCAGCTATTTCTCTTAATCTTATAAATACTTCTAAAATGCATTAACACAATCTCATGACTTGGTGTCCTCCTAAAATTCATGTCCACTTGAAACTTGTGAATGTGGCCTTATTTGGAAATAGTCTTTAGAGATGTACATAAGTTAAGATGGGGTCATACTGGATTAAGGTGAGCCTCAGTCCAATGACTGGTGTTCATATAAAAAGAGGAAATCTGGAAACAGACACATAGGAGAGAAGGCCACATGAAGACAGAGGCAGAGACTGGAGTAATGCATCTACAAGCCAAGAACACCAAGGATTGCTGACAACTACCAGAAGCCCGAGAGGTAATGAGGATTTTCCCCTGGGGCCTTCAGAGACAGCATGGTCCTGCTGACACCTTGATTTTGGACTGTTTCCAGAATCGTAAGAGAATAAATTTCTCTCCCAGCTGTTGTGAGCCACTCACTTTGTGGTACTTTGTTATGGCAACCCTAGGAAACTAACACAAGTTTTGAGTTAGTCCAATCATAATTTTATTTTTAGATGACCAAGGGCCTATTGCTTCCTGGGAATCATTATTCTCATCATAACTCTCATAATTTCAAACTCCCCTACCCTGTTCCCCACTCCCAATGTCCAGCCCTCCCTCAGTCTCAGCTGATGCCCCTCCACTTCTCCATTCACACACAAACCCACCATGCTTGCCACCCCCTCTACTGCTCCCTCTGCACTGTAGGGGCCTATTACACTCCCCTTCACTAAGGTCATTCCCTCCTGCTCTGAAGCATCTCTTCTCCTTGGACATCTAATTCATCTCAACCAAAGATTTCCCAACTGACACTGATACATGCTCCTGGCCCTCTTATTTTAAAATATCCTCATACCCTTCCCCAGGTTCCACTTTATGGCCCTCCTTCTCACAGTCCAACCCCTCCTAAAACATCATCTGTCTCCTTCTCCTTACCTCCTACTCCTCACCCATCTAGCTCCTGTCTCCATCAAGCCACCCGAACCAATTTTACAAAGACCAACAATGACCATCCAGCAGACTTTCTATAGTCATCTTTATGTACTCTCTCAGGAAGATTGGACATGGTTTAGCATTCCCTGCTTATTGACCCACTTTCTGCATTGGCTTTCTGGGACTCCACATTTTCCTTGCTATCACCAATTTTTCAGCCATTTCTTCTTTATCAGGTCATCAAATAGTGGCCCACACTCAAGCTCCTAGGACTTCCATCTTTTCTTCCAATAGTCCTTCACTTGGAGATTGTACACTTTCACAGCTGAGATAACCATCTTTAGACAATTTGCTCCCCAGTTTATATCCCAATCCAGACCTCCTAGAATTCCAGACCCACATATCCAATTATCTATTTAACATCTGTTCCTGGGCATCTCAAAAGCCCCTCAAATTTAACATGATCAAATCATGTGCTCTCCCCCATGAACCTAAGCCACCTCCAGCTTCCCCACTTAGTAAACATCACCACCACCCATCTACTTCCTCTAGCACGAATCATTCCAGATATCTCTTTCTATCTCACCCTACATGTCCAATCTATCACTAAGTCCTGTTGATTTTACTTCCTATGTCTCAAATCCATCCAACTGCAATGACACCACCCACCACCCTAGTCCAAGCTGTCACCATCTGGCACTAGAACTAGTCCAGCAGCTTCTAAACTGGTTTAGCCTGTTAAATGGTCTGTCCACTTTCCTTCTGGCATGGGCTTTTTCTCCCCTCCATTTTATTCACTACTAGCAGAGGATCTTTTAGAAATGGAGCTTAGATTATGTTATCCATTCTCCCCTTTAACATCTAAAGCCTCTAAAGGCTTCCCATTGCTCATAGTACAAAACAAAACTCCATAAAAGGACCTGCATGGTCTGCTCCCTGCCTATCTCTTTCCAGTGGTTTTGAACCAAATGTGATTTTTGCCCTCAGAGGACATTTGGCCATGTCTGGAGACTTTTTTGGTTATTATAACTTAGGGGAGGTGCTACTGGCATCTAGTGGGTAGAGGCCAGGGATGCTTCCAAATATTCCACAGTGCACAAGACAGTCTCTCACAATAAAGAATTATCAGGCCCAAAATGTCAATAATGCCAACGTTGAAAAACCTTGGGTTACTTTTTTTTGGTACCACTTTCCACCTGGATTACTGTGTCCCAGCCATTCATGTATTCTTTTGATTTCCTCTGGGTACCGTGCTTCTCTGGCCACAGGTCCTTTGCACAGACTACGTATTCTTTCTTTGTGGAATTGCCAGACATCTGGTGTTCAGTTGCTCAGTCATGTCCAACTCTTTGCGACCTTATGGACTGCAACAAACCAGGCTTCCCTGTCCTTCACTATCTCCCAGAGTTTGCTGAAACTCATGTCCATTGAGTTGGTGAGGCCATCCAACCATCTTATTCTCTGCCATCCCCTTCTCCTCCTGCCTTTAGTCTTTCTCAGCATCAGGGTCTTTTCCATGAGTCAGTTCTTCACATCAGGTGGCCAAAGTATGGGACTTCAGCTTCAGCATCAGTCCTTCCAATGAATATTCAGAACTGATTTCCTTTAGGATTGACTACCTTAATCTCCTTGCTATCCAAGGGACTCTCAAGAGTCTTCTCCAGCACCACAATTTGAAGACATCAATTCTTCCACATTCAGGCTTTTCTATTGTCCAGTTCTCACATCCATACATGGCTATTGGAAAACCATAGCTTTGACTATACAGACCTTTGTAGGCAAAGTAATGTCTCTGCTTTTTAATATGCTGTCTAGGCTTGTCATAACTTCTCTTCTAAGAAGCAAGTATCTTCTAATTTCGTGGCTGCAGTCACCTTCCACAGTGATTTTGGAACCCAAGAAAATAAAGTCTGTCACTATTTTCATTGTTTCCCCATTTATTTGCCATGAAGTGATGAAACTGGATGCCATGATCTTAGTTTCTTGAATGTTGAGTTTTAAGCCAGCTTTTTCAGTCTCCTTTTTCACCTTCATCAAGAGGCTCTTTAATTCCTCTTTGCTTTCTGCCACAAGCATGGTATCATCTGCATATCTGAGGTTATTGATATTTCTCCCGGCAATCTTGATTCCAGCTTGTGATTTATCTAGCCTGGTATTTCACATGATGTACTCTACATGTAAGTTAAATAAGCAGGGGTGACAATATACAGCCTTGATATACTCCTTTCCCAGTTTGGAACCAGTCTGTTGTTCCATGTCTGGTTCTAACTGTTGCTTCTTGACTTGCATACAGGTTTCTCAGGAGGCAGGTAAGGTAGTCTGGTATTCCCATCTCTTTCAGAATTTTCCACAGTTTGTTGTAATCCACATAGGCAAAGGTTTTAGCGTAGTCAATGAAGCAGATTTTTTTTTTTTGTTTATTCCCTTGCTTTTTCTATGATTCAAGATATTGGCAATTTGATCTCTGGTTCCTCTGCCTTTTTTAAGTCCAGCTTGTACATCTGGAAGTTCTATGTTCCTACACTTTTGAAGCCTAGCTTGATGGTATTTGAACATTACTTTGCTACCATGTGAAATGAGTGAAACTGTATGGTAGTTTGAACATTCTTTGGTATTGCCCTTCTTTGGGATTAGAATGAAAACTGACCTTTTCCAGTCCTGTGGCCACTGCTGAGTTTTCCAAATTTGCTGGCATAGTGAGTGCAGCACTTTCACAGCATCTGCTTTTAAGATTTGAAATAGTTCAGCTGGAATTCCATCACCTCCACTAGCTTTGTTTGTAGTGATGCTTCCTAAGGCCCTCTTGACTTCACACTCCAGGATGTCTGGCTCTAGGTGAGTGATCACACCATTGTGGTTCATTAAGACCTTTTTGGTATAGTTCTTCTGTGTATTCTTGCCACCTCTTATTAATATCTTCTGCTTCTATTAGGTCCATTCTGTTTCTGTCCTTTATTGTGCCTATCTTGCATGAAATATTCCCTTGTTATCTCTAATTTTCTTGAAGAGATCTCTAGTTCTTCCCATTCTATTGTTTCCCTCTATTTCTTTGCATTGTTAACTTAAAAAGACTTTCTTATGTCTCCCTCTATTCTCTGGATCTCTGCATTCAGATGGGTATGTCTTTCCTTTTCTCCTTTGTCTTTCACTTCTCTTTTCTCAGCTATTTGTAAGGCCTCCTCAAACAATCATTTTGCCTTTTTGCATTTCTTTTTCTTGGGAATGGTTTTGATCACTGCCTCCTGTACAATGTTATGAACCTCTGTCCATAATTCTTCAGGCACTCTGTTTACCAGATCTAATCCGTTGAATCTGTTTATCACTTCCACTGTATAATCATAAGGGATTTGATTTAGGTCATATCTGAATGGCCTAGTAGTTTTCACTACATTCTTCAAATAATTCTGAATTTTGCAATAAGGAGTTCATGATTTGAGCCACAGTCAGCTCCCAGTCCTGTTTTTGCTGACTGTATAGAGATTCTATATAGGAAAAAAACATGGTTTTTCCTGTGGTCATGTATGGATGTGAGAATTGGACTGTGAAGAAGGCTGAGCACCAAGGATTTGATGCTTTTGAACTGTGGTGTTGGAGAAGACTCTTGAGAGTCCCTTGGACTGCAAGGAGATACAACCAGTCCATCCTAAAGGAGATCAGTCCTGTGTGTTCTTTGGAAGGAATGATGCTAAAGCTGAAACTCCAGTACTTTGGCCACCTCATGCGAAGAGTTGACTCATTGGAAAAGACTCTGATGCTGGGAGGGATTGGGGGCAGGAGGAGAAGGGGACGACAGAGGATGAGATGGCTGGATGGCATCACTGACTCAATGGAGGTGAGTCTCAGTGAACTCCGGGCGTTGGTGTTGGACAGGGAGGCCTGGCGTGCTACAATTCATGGGGTCGCAAAGAGTCGGACATGACTGAGCAACTGATCTGATCTGATAGAGATTCTCTACTTAGGCTACAAAGTATATAATCAGTTTGATTTCGGTGTTGACCATCTGGTGATGTCCATGTGTAGAGTTGTCTCTTGTGTTTTTGGAAGAGGGTGTTTGCTATGACCAGCACCTTCTCTGGGTAAAACTCCGTTAGTCTTTGTCCTGCTTCGATTTGTACTCCAAGGCCAAACTTACTTGTCACTCCAGGTATCTCTTGACTTCCTACTTTTGCATTCTAGTCCCCTGTGATGAAAAGAATATCTCTTTTTTGGTGTTAGTTCTAGGAGGTCTTGTAGATCTTCATAGAACCATTCAACTTCAGCTTCTTCGGCATTATTAGTTGGTGCATAGACTTGGATTACTGTGATATTGAATGGTTTGTCTTTGAAACAAACCAAGATCATTTTGTTGTTTTTGAGATTGCATCCAAGTACTGCATTTTGAACTCTTTTGTTGACTATGAGGGCTATTCCATTTCTTCTAAGGGATTATTCCCACAGTAGTAGACATAATGGTCATTTGAATTAAATTCATCTGTTCTGGTCCATTTTAGTTCACTGATTCCTAAAATGTCAATGTTCACTCTTGCCATCTCCTGTTTGATCACTTCCAATTTACCTTGATTCATGGACCTAACATTCCAGGTTCCTATGCAATATAGTTCTTAATAGCATCAGACTTACTTTCACCACCAGACACATCCACAACTGGGCACTGTTTCCGCTTTGGCTCAGCCTCTTCATTCCTTCTGGAGCTATTTCTCTGCTCTTCTCTAGTAGCATATTGGACAACTACTGACCTAGGGGGCTCATCTTTCAGTGTCATATCTTTTTGCCTTTTCATACTGTTCATGGGGTTCTCAAGGCAAGAATGCTGGAGTGGTTTGCCATTCCCTTCTCCAGTGGACCACATTTTGTCAGAACTCTCCATGTCCTGTCCATCTTGGGTGACCCTACACAGCATGGCTCATAGTTTCATTGAGTTAGGCAAGGTTGTGGTCCATGTGATCAGCTTGGTTAGTTTTCTGTGATTGTGGTTTTCATTCTGTCTCCCCTGTGATGGATGAGGATAAGAGGCTTGTGCAAGCTTCCTGACTGGGGAGGACTAACTGGGGGAAAACTGGGTCTTGTTCTGGTGAGCAAGGCCATGCTCAGTAAATCTTTAATCCAATTTTCTGCAGATGGGAGGAGCTGTGTTCCCTCCCTGTAGTTTGGCCTGAGGCTAGACTATGGTAGGGACAACGGCAACCTCCTTCAAAAAGACTTATTCCAGCATGCTGGGACTCCCAGGACTGTTGCAGTCAGTGCCCTTGACCCCATTCCAGGCTACTGTTGAACAATATCTCTGCCAGAAACTCCCAAGCATACACAGGCAAGTTTGGCTCAGTCTCTTGTGGGGTCACTGCTCCTTTCTCCTGGGTCATGTATGCGCAAGATTTTGTTTGTGCCCTCCAAGAGTTTCTGTTTCTCCAGTCCTTGGAAGTTCTGTAATCAAATCCTGCTGACCTTCAGAGTCAGATTCCCTGGGGATACTCAGTCCCTTTTCCAAATCCCCAGGTTGGGAAGTCTGTTGTGTGGCTTAGAACTTTCACAGCAGCATGAGAACTTCTTTGGTTTAACTGTTCTCCAGTTTGTGAGTTGCCCCCCACCCCCGCCCCCACCCTGGCGCCTCCCCGGTGGCTTTACAGTGGCGCTAACAGAGATATCCTTTAAGAGGACTTATGCCACACGACGTGCCTCCCAGGACTGCTGTTTCTAGAACCTCTGTCTCCGTGGCAGACCACTGCTGACTCACGCCTCCACAGAAGACCCTCAAACACTCAAAGGCAGGTGTGGCTCCATCTCTTGTGGGGGTCACTGCTCCCTTTCCTTGGTCCTGGTGCACACAAAGTTTTATTTGTGCCCTCCAAGCATCTCTGGCTGGTATGTGATTGCACCCCTTCTACCATCTTGTTGCAGCTTCCCTTTGCCCTTGGTCATAGGATAGCTGGTCATATGATATAATTGCTAGACATAAGATAGTTCTATTTTTAATTTTTTGAGGAACCACCATACTGTTTTACACAAGCAGTTGTACCACTTTACATTACCACTAACCCTGGTGGCTCAGAGGGTAAAGCGTCTGCCTACAATGCAGGAGACCCAGGTTCAATCCATGGGTCAGGAAGATCCCTGGAGAAGGAAATGGCATCCCACTCCAGTACTCTTGCCTGGAAAATCCCATGGACTGAGAAGCCTGGTAGGCTATAATCCATGGGGTCACAGAGTCGGACACAACTGAATGACTTCACTTTCACTTTCAACAATACACAAGAGTTACAATTCCTCAACATCCTTACCAACATTTGCTATTTTATATATATATATGTATTTTTTTCTTAGTTGTTATATTCACGAGTCATTTAAACTATGGAACCAATGGGTCCCAATCTTTTATTCCCTATCTATTCATTCTTATAAAAACTTTGTTCAGTAATAAGTTGTTGGCTAGAATCCATTTATCTATAAATTTTAAGCAGTCATTACATGCTGGCTCTCAGGAGATGTATCATTTACTTTTTGTAAACAGGGCAGATGATTACTGGTATTGATGGATAATTGTCAGTATCAGAAAGGTGGATGGAGTGTACTCTGTGGGCCCTTTCAATACTCTGGCTCTGTATCAGTTTTTATGTCCTGTTTAAGTACACCAGGTAATTAAATATTTAAAGTCCCTGAAAAGACTCCTCTTTAATGAGTTGCTCATTCAATTATAGATTTTTAAATATTCAAGCTGGAATTCAGAAATATTCTAATAAGTAAAACTAGGACTATTTCTAAATAATAGCTATGGTTCATAATATTCCATCAAGAAGATATTTTATTGTTAAACATTTTTCTGGTAGGTGGTTGCTTTTGGTTTACTTTTTTACTATTCTTTTAGGCAAAAACTTTTTGATAATTAGGAGCTTCCTTTGTCTAGGAGTGCCGAAAGTGAACATATTGTTTTTTGTGAAATGATAGGTACCAGTGGAAAACAGAAATGCTGCTGAGAAAATTACATGTAACATATTAAACAGTTTGCTTAGATTTACATGTTGACTTCTATTGGCATTTAGCTCCTAAAGCCTGTTATGCAAAATGAGTTCTTCTCTGAGGAAAACAAGGGACAACTTAATATGGTATGCTACTATATGCACTTCACTGGAAAAGACCTTTCTCAGTGTCCTTGTACAGCACAATTTTCTGAGCTGTTAAAGAAATGGCAACTGGATTAAGTTCTAAAGCTGATGGAAAGCAATAACAGAGTCAAGACACTGACTCTAATGCTACCAGCTATTTCAATGGTCTTCCCCCCCCCCCCACTTTCCCTATACCCATTTCATTGTTTGAGCCCTTTAGATAGACATACATATTTTTCCTTTTCCCTCCCTGTGTCTGAAATGTATGCTTGTGTCCATAGAAGATGAACCTGAAGACCAGATGGCCAAATTACCTTATGTAGAGTTATGGTTCAGTCATTATAATATTTCCTTTTTATTTTAGTTTCTTCCATGGCTATGTAGAAGACCTTCCTTCTAATGCTTTTTGTGTTGTAGAAAGTTGATCCTTCAATATTATTCTTGGAGGAGTGGCAAGAAAAGGAAGGCACTAATTACCTGTTTGGCTAAGGTATAATCTGACCTTTGGGATAATTCATATGCTTTTAAGTCTGCAAATTTACTGATGTCAAGGTAACTATTTGAGTATAGTAGTTATAGGAAAATTGGTGGCCATCATTAACTCTTTTCACTCTACTGGTTTCTGCTATCACTTGTTAACAAAAAGTTTAGGCCTTTTGGAAATGTAGACAACAGTTCTCTGACTAACTTGCCTTTTTCTAAATCATCTTTTCATTAATTTCAAATAATAAACAGTACTACTACTAATAATAATATTAATACAGTCTAAGAACTCATCAAACTTTGTTCGGTGAATGACTCAATCTTTAGGGTCAGTATTTTAAATCTTTTAAAAGGAAAACAAAAAATATCTCCTAGTCTCCACCTCACTTGTAGAGTATAATACTTTATCAAAACTATTTTTTTTTCTGAATTTGAACAGTATGATAGACTCTGCAAAGCACTTTCATTTACATAGACTTTTTGTGACCTCACAACTATTCTGTTATGAACAGAGTCTTTCTTTTGTTCAACAAACATTTATTAGATACCTACTAGGTGAAAAATATTGGAGAAGGAAATGGCAACCCACTCCAGTGTTCCTGCCTGGAGAATCCCAGGGACAGGGGAGCCTGGTGGGCTTCTGTCTATGGGGTTGCACAGAGTCGGACATGATTTAAGAGACTTAGCAGCAGCAGCAGCAGGTGAAAGATATATATGCAGCTCTCTATTTGCTTTTTGCCACCTGAACATCTATTAAGAATGGCAAAGTTTCAATGCCCTTAACCAAGAGCCTGATCTTCCCAACAAACTTGTGCTAACCACGTCATAGATGATGGCAACTCCAAACTTACAGATATTCAGGCCAAAACCTTGGAATCAACAATGACTTCTCTCATATTCTACATCCCAACAGCCTGGAAATCATACAGAACCTAACCATTTCTCATCCTGCGTCTTCTCAGATATAGTGTCTCTAGTTTGATCAATGTAGTAGCTAGTCTCTGCTCAGCCCTTCAGTCTATTCCCAATACAGCAGCAAAGATGTTAAAAAAAAAAAAAAAAAAGTCAAATCACATCACTCTCAAAACTCTCCAAGGGCTCTTCTTTTCACTCAAAGTCCTCAGAATGATCCACAAGGCCCTGTGTAATGCGCTCCAATCTCTCTAACCTCATTTGCTGCACTAAGCTCCTTGCTGTTCCTATAACACTGCTGGACACAGTTCTGCCTCAGGGCCTTCGCACTGGCTCTCCCCTCTGCCTGGCACTCTTCTCCCAGTCAGTCACATGGTCTGCTTCCTGATTTCCTTCAGGTCTTTACTCAGATTGTACCTTCTCATTAAGGCCTTCCCTGATCATCTCCCTTCCACCTGCAATATCCTATCACCAACTCTCTATCCCCTTATCCTACTTAATTTTTCACCACAGCTTCTATCACCATCTTTACCAGTTCATAAAGGCTAGGTTATTCTGTGACAAACAACCTTAAAGCTCAGTAGTCAACATTTCAAATTAATTTCTAACTCAGGCAGAGCTCACTGCAGGACTAGTTGCTTTCTAGGCTTCTCTCTTCTAGCAGTGACCCAAGGATCTAGGATGTTTCTATTTTGTGGCTTGACACATGCCTTCCACTGGCTGCAGCAGGGGAAGAGAGCTGGAGGGTCATGGGTCAGCCCTTACATGCTTTGGACTGAAGTGACACATGTCACTTCTGCTCACAGTCCACTGGCACCTCCCAACTGCAAGGGCCTAGGATTTCTGGAGAAACCTTGGTGTCAAACCTTTAGCCATTCTACAATGTCACTTACTTATTTAATATCTGTCTCTTTCCATTAAATAGTCCCATAATGGCAAGAATTTGTGACAGTTTTGTTTACTGCTGTATACCTAGTGCCTAGTATATTTATTGGTCAGAACATTTGTGGGGTATATGAATGGGAGAATGAATGAATGATGGGCTCATGGAATGAGTCATGTGCTGTAATGTAGGTAGATAAATCAGAGGAAGAAGCACTAAGCTCTGTATAGAGATATAAGAAAGACTTCTCAGAGAGGTAATGTTTGAATGGACTTGAATAGAGTAAGCCTTTATCAAGGAGAGGAGGTGAGGGACAAAAGGGCAGTTATATATAAGACTCAGAGGCATGAACAGCTCTGCCCCTTCAGAAGAAGGGCAGGCCCAGGTCCGTAAGAATGAAGGTATAGGGACAGGAGGGGGGATATGAGGTCTGAGAGGTTGGCAGGGGCCAGCTTGCACCCAGCCTTGTACACTTCACCAAGAGGCTTGGACTTTATCTTGTGAGAATAGAAAAATCCATGAACAGTTCAAGCAAGGGAATAAACATGATTATGTTTGGGCAAAGATCTTGAGAAACTTATAAAGCAAAGAGGAGTGCCATTTTCTTATTTAAAATTATCTCTTCCTCACCAATCTTGAAATTAGCTCCATATCCTGAGGAGAGCCTAGCCTTTCATGGTCTCTTTTCTTCTGCAGCTTCATCTCCCACTACTTGCTACAACAGTCTCTGATACCGGCATGTCAAATCCAGGCAGATACTGAACATGCCATGAGGTGTCAGGCCTACGTGCCTGAAGAAGCATGCTCAAGGTCAAACAGCCAGGAAAAGCCTGCTGCCTCTAATTCTGGGGCCCTTTCTGCTCTGCCACATGCCTAAAGTAGGCACGTGGCAAAGTGCCCATGACAGGCCGTAGGGGCTTTCCTTTTTTGGTATTATCATTGAGCAAATGTGTGTTAATACCAGCCTAAGATTTTCCTTATGGGATCAAACACACTGGGCCCAGGGAAGAGGGTTTCCATCTCAGTTGCTTCTTCTTTACTTCTGCTGGCTGCTAAGCCCAAAAATCTTTCTCCAGGTAGCCTTAGCCCTGGCCTGGTAAGATCAGTCCAACAAATTAGCATCTGTTCCTTCCATCCTCTACATGAGAAAGAATCACATAGTTAGTCTGGGCATTCTAGATTAAATGCTGACATGGCCACATACAAGGAGTGCAGCTAAATCACATGGTCCTATTAAAGACCTTGAAGAAAGGCTACCTCCTTGAGTTTCTCACACTAAAGTAGTACCTGCTGGCAGTTTCTTAAGGGTGATGTTATTCCTACCATTTGTGAGACCATAGGAAAGAAAAACTGTGTTACCCTTGAGAAACTCCTCCTACAATCAATGGGACAGGATAGGATTTGTCTTCCCTCTCCTCCTTCCTTTCCACCCTACCCCATCCTAGAACAAACAAACTGGGAGAGGGGCACAGTGGTAAGAAAGATCTTTTTTTAATCTATTAGCAAATAACACACCCAGATGTGGTATAAGACAGGCTGGATATTAGCAAGACAAAAGATGTGTTTGTTTTATGGGTGTGTTTGTTTCAAAAGTGTCTTAACCCTCCTCTCCAGTTCCACTGAGGGACATATTAACTGAACTTGGCTCACCATAAATTAGGATCAAGGGAAGAAGGAAGAAAGGTAAAAAGGGAAATCTGTGTACAGTGAGGAGAGGGGAGGGGGAAATTGATAGGGAAGAAGACCAAAAAGAAGAATTTCCCAGTTACTTAGTAAGTTGGACTTGAAATGACTAGGCAGGAAAACTAAGAAAATGTTTTCTAATATCCAGAGCTGAATTATTCAATACAGTAGGCTCTAATCACATGTGGCTACGGAGCACATGAAATGTGGCTTGTCTGAGTTGAGAGGTACTATACCTGTACATATGAGCTGCATACTAACAACCGGTTTTGAAGATTTAGTATGAAAAAATATATAATATCTCATCAATGATTTCTTTATATTGATTACATGTTAGAAGGATGATATTTTAAATACACTGGGTTTAAATAGATTACATTATTAAAATTAATTTCATGTTTCTTATATGTGGCTATTAGAAAATTGTATATGACATCTGTGGTTTGTGTTGTATTTCTACTGGACAGCACTACTCCAGACTGCATATGAGCAACAGTTGATAATAAGATTTCATATCCTTAATAAAACAAGTCAACAGTCATACAAATTTAAAATATGACCTATTTAGTAGCTAAGTAGATATTATTTTTCACATTTGTCAAGCTAGTATCTTTTAAGAAGATGAAAAATTCATATTAAATCCTACCATCAAGAATAAACGTTCTGGAGATTAAGATGAACATATTGCAAAAGTGTCTACAATATTTCAAGAAAATATATTTTTCAGCTTTACTCCCAAAGAAAGGGATTTAATATGAGATTTAATATGATTTTTTTGAGATTATATAAAAATATATCCAAGAGATATTAAAAGCACCAAGGGACTAGCAGGTTTTAGGAGGGATAGAAGAATCCAATATTTGTATCTTTCAAGTTTTTTTCCTACATTTATTTTTTAATCTTTTTTTTTTTTAATTGGGGCTTAGAAAACAGAAAAGAGGCAAAAAAAAAAAAAAAAAAATACTTCTTGCAATGTCAAGGAGGGTCTTATAAGAATTTCTCTGTAAGGACATGTGGTTCTCTGAAAGGGCTCCTCTTGGTCTGTTCACTATAAAGTGGATAAATCAGCAGCTGAAATGCCTGCCTGCCTTCCTATTGTGGTTTCCAGGCCTTCATGTTCTCTGCCTATGTCCTGCTCTCAAGTGGACACTGTATTTATTGTGGTTAAAAAGCCATTTCCCTTTTCACTGCAATTTTTCAAAAAAGTTATTTTCCTAGAAACTCCCACCTGTTACTTCATCATTTTAACTGATTCCAGGTGCTAAGAAGAAGTGGCTTAGAAGACAAGATAATCATGGGAAAAAAACTGTAACACAATCCTCACCCTGTGCTCGGCAGGTGTCCCGTGGGCATAGTGGTGAGCGCCTAGGCCTTGCGAGGTGCCCATGCCTCCTTTTGCTTTATTTACCCAGGAACTGTCTTCTGAGGTAGGGACCAGGCTCCCTGAAACCAAGGTAAGGCCTGAAGTGTTGATCGTCAGTGTTCGCTCAACAGATCTAAAATAGTTCAGAATTCCTAAGCAGATGCGCTGAAACAAAGAAAGAACAGGGTCATGACCCTGCCTTTGCTGGCCCACCCTACACAGTGAAACTTACTAGGGTCCCAGAAGTTGGCAGGTCAACCCTACTGCTGAGAGAGGAACATACCACCCTTCAAAAGGCCTGATTTCATGGAAGAATCAGAACAAAGTGTAAAAATGCACATTACTGGAGCAGCAGGAAAGCCCCCTTTACAGACAACCAAACAATTCAGATGCATGCAAGACCATCCACATACCTGCAGCTCCCGGATCCTCAGGTGACGCAGATACAGAAAGGACAAGTAGGTCCCCCTCATCAGGACAGGATCCCTGTTACTGGGCCCAGTCCCGTCATCCAAGCCCAGCAGCTGTAGGGCCACTGCATAACTGTAACTTTAGCAGGCAGGAAAAACAGAACAAATGCCTTTCACCTCAAAGTGGTTGAGAAAATTCACATACAGCATACTAAAGTCATTTTATTTAATTTCACAATAGCTACTCTTAAAATCCACTGGAAGGAAAATAATGGCTCTATATGTACAAATTTAAAAGAAATTTCTCTTAGCAATCACTCTCATTAAAAATTTAGTCCTAGGGTGAAACATTAGTTACCTGGTCGGCTATAACACTACTTTTATTTCAGCCTTAAATATTTTTTAGTTAACTTGTAACTGACATATTAATCATTCAGTTTTTTCCCAGTGTTTAATCCATTTTCTTGAGTCACCATTAAGTGATTTCATTTTACCCTGTCTCTTTCTTCTGCTTCACAGGCTTATTAGCACACTGGCTAAGATTTATTAGTGCTGGGTCATTTTCATCTCGTTGCACTGAAAGGTCATCTTCCTTAGTGTTTTCATTCTAGGAAAAAAGTAGCATTAGTTGAATTACATAAACATTTGCAATCTTATTAACAAAATCAAAAGTAAATCTCTTGATCCAAGGCATATTTACATGAACAAGTAGAAGAGCATTATGATCCATTTCAACCTGACATATGAAAATCTGGGTTTCTAAAATAAATTAGAGGTCACTATTTTTACTATGATTCATTTTATGAAAAGAAGACCCATGCATTTGTAGATGTTTGGAACCCTGAAGCTCTCTAATCTAGTCTTGTTCCAGACAAGATGACATTTCCAGGCTCCAGGGGGTAGGCTAGGAGCCATAGCTTTTCTCTGATAGGTTTGTGACTCTTTCAGGCTTCTAAAATTACCCAGAATTACACACAAAGGAATAGAAAGTGACGTCAAGTTACAGTGAATGACTTTGAAGGAATGACTGAACAAACTACAAACATACTGTTGGACTGGCAGGTCACTGGGAAGAAAGGAAGGGGGCACAGCAGGCTAGGGTGAGTAAAGACAGAGAGCCCAGCATCCTCCGGGAACAATGAGCTAACCATAGCCCACAGAGACAAACTGCTCAGGAAATGCTGAAAGTCCACAAGTGTATTTCCCTAAGAGAACTGGACACAAAGCAGGTTAGCAGAGGGCTGATGAGAAAGCAGAATGTCACCAACTGTGTTCGTTCTCTCTTCCTGGGTAGGTACTTTGACATTTACTCTACCTTGTGTCTGGATCTTCACCAGAATGGCTGAGTTCATGTATTTTGACAGTTCTGATATTTATTCTGATTGCAAATCTCATTTTCTCCTGGAAAACTGGCAGGGGCAGTGGAGTGGGAAATAGAGTGGAGGGAATAATTAGGGGGAAAGTAAGCCTATTAAGTATTTCCCACCTGCCCAAATGTCTCTACAGTTTACTTGTGTATACCCACAGAATAAAAAGACTGGAAGGATGATATAGACCAAATGCTAGCAATACTGTTATATTGGGGTGATAAAATAATGGGTGATCTGTATATTCTTCCTTGAACTTTTCTATATTTTCCAAATTTTCTGTGATAAATACATGTCATTATTGTCATAAGAAAATGTTTCTTTTTAAAATGTTCTACTGAACTTAATGAGGGAAGCCAGGAAAAAGGTGTTTCATGTTTCCATGAACTTCCTATACAAGTTCAGGGAACATACAACACCACTTTTGTGAGCGCACACCACATACTCACACATTATCGCTGGAGATGGAGGGGAACAAGAACAGAGATAGGGGAAAATGGCTATCCTCTTCTTCCCTCTTTGGTGTGGCCAGTGAGAAGAAGCAAAAGAAGAAGCAAAGGATACAGTGTTTTTTGACACTTTACCATAAAGTTAAAGAACAGTGACCAATTTAAACCATATCTTAGAAATATGATCAGTAGCAGTATTTAATGTCCATACAAAGCCATTTTCATAAACAGGTGTTTGGGGGGAGAATGGCATTGGACACAATGACTTAATTATAGGTCTGGGAAGATCCATGCAGGACTAGCTGATTCTTCTTCTGATCAGGACTGCAGTTAAATTAAGTTTTCTTCAAAAGAATATCCAAAAATGCAGTCCATTTGGATCAGAATTATCTCTTTCTAGTTATATACTTTTGTCAATTAACAATGACATGAAATTTTGATATTGTTTCTTTACCTCCCAAACCTAGATCTTTACATGAATGTCAAATTAGAGTTGTGTTTACAAAGAGTGGCCAGTCTTCCATGCTAATATTAAATAAAATGCCAATTTACACTGTAATAGAAACATGACAAACATTATCAATATTTAGACAAGCATATTCAATGTTAAAATGGATGTGGGAAAACAGGTTTTCTTATAACTTGCTAATTAGGAAAATTGGTATTACCACTTTGGCAGGATTTATGAAAAATTTCAAATGTGCACATTCTGTAACTTAGAAAGTCAGCTTCTAAATATCTATGCAAAAGAGACACATCTCTGCACAGGAGGCATAAACAAGAAAGTTCAGTAACCATGGTTTCTATTAATAATAGGGGTAAAATTGCAACAAGCACCCATAGGAGGGTGGCTGCGAGATCATAGTATATAAGAAGGTATAGTGCAGCCATTAAAAAGAACAGCAGAGACAAGCCTCTAAGACGTACTGTTTGGTGAAAAAAGTACATTGCAGAAAAATATCCATAGGGTATGACAGATGGTTCATATAGAAAACTAAAATATAAAATTATACTGTGTATATATACATATATGTATTTAAATAGGGACATATGTATGGATGAAAATGCATTGAAAAGGCTGAAGCAATACCAGTATAAACCTGAGGTAGTGAAATAGGGGGCACAAGTACTAGAGTCCCCATTAGTACATTTAGTTTTTACTTTTGTAGTTCAAAGTTGATTTTTTAGAAACTCCTTACAGAGAAAAATGGTAACTTCACAATGAAGAAACCTGGCAAACATTAATAGCTTCACCATGTGGTCAGAATGAACATCCCAATGATGTCATGTTGGTGGCGTTTTTCTCTGATATGATGTGATGAGAAGGGCACTTCACCTCTGGGGTGTTCTTACCCAAAACCTATAATCCCAGTGTAACCACTAAAAAAACATCTGACAAACTCAAATTAGGAAACATTCTACAGGTTGCCTGGCCAGTACTGCTAAAGATTGTCAAGGTCATGATAAACAAAGACAGACTAAGGAACAGGCACAGACCTGAGGAGACTGGGGAGATGTGACAATCCAATGCATTGTGGTGCCCTGAGAACTCTTTGTACTTGGAAACTCTTTGTACTGTCTTTGCAACCTTTCTGTAAATCTGCTGCTGCTGCTAAGTCGCTTCAGTCATGTCCAACTCTGTGTGACCCCATAGACGGCAGCCCACCAGGCTCCCCCGTCCCTGGGATTCTCCAGGCAAGAACACTGGAGTGGGTTGCCATTTCCTTCTCCAATGCATGAAAGTGAAAAGTGAAAGTGAAGTCGCTCAGTCGTGTCCGACCCTAGCGACCCCATGGACTGCAGCCTACCAGGCTCCTCTGTCCATGGGATTTTCCGGGCAAGAGTACTGGAGTGGGCTGCCATTGCCTTCTCATCTGTAAATCTAAAACTACTCAAAAATTTAAAAAAAAAAACAAAAAAACTCTTGAAAGAGAGGTTACTGGCCAAGAGTATTCACTAAGAATTTTTCAAAAACTGTTCTGAAGTTGCTGTGCAGTTAGTGCCTGTATTCTTTCAGAACTGTCAAAATGAACGGTACTGTGAGGTTTGCTTTCTTTCATGCAGAAGGGCTTTAAGAAAGTTATTTTTCATAGGATATTAGTGTTCAGAATCAGGATGCTGCTCAGCATATACACACTAAAATTCATACTTGACTGCTGCTGCTGCTGCTGCTAAGTCACTTCAGTCGTGTCTGAGTCTGTGCGACCCCAGAGATGGCAGCCCACCAGGCTCCCCTGTCCCTGCGATTCTCCAGGCAAGAACACTGGAGTGGGTTGCCATTTCCTTCTCCAATGCATAAAAGTGAAAAGTGAAAGTGAAGTCGTTCAGTCATGTCCGACTCTTAGCAACTTCGTGGACTGCAGCCCACCAGGCTCCCCGGTCCATGGGATTTTCCAACTTGACTGCTACGTGCTTGCAAAATAGTAACAGAGCTTTAAAATTCATACCCACATTCCCAGTTGCCACCTTTTACTTAATCCTAATTTCATCTCACTAGTATTCAACATTCAGAACAGCAACAACATTACCACTGATGCACTGATATTGTATAAAGTGCTTGACCAAAGCAGAAATACTGGAGTTCACAAAGTATCACCCACAGGAAAATGTGAAGGAAGATGGCCGCTGCCTATTGGTTGCTGCCTCAGGATTTGCTTTTTAAACCCTGTCCTATTTTCTGTTCCCTACTTGGATACCTCTTTCACAGCTTGTGTGCATGGCTGATTCCTTGTTCATCAAATTTCAGTTCAGATGAACCCTTTTTTGAAAGATCTTGGCTGAACTCCCTACCAGAGGGTGCTCCTCTCTACCCCATTGCCCTCTACTTCTTGGTTTTCTGCACGGCACCCACACATTAGAGATGCAGATTTACTTCTTTTTTTTTTTAATTTATTTTTAAATTTTATTTTATTTTTAAACTTTACAATATTGCATTGGTTTTGCCAAATATCGAAATGAATCCGCCATTTACTTCTTTGTTCACTTGTTAATTGCATGTTTCATTCCCTAAGCCAGCACAATTCCTGGCACTAAAGCAGTAGCCATGCAATTATTACTGAACAAATGAATAGGCAACTGAAAAACTTTTTTGACACTAATATGGGTAATGTGTGTGTGTGTGTGTGTGTGTGTGTGTGTGTGTGTGTATTTGTGTTATGTTTCCTCCCATGTTCCACTTCTAGACTCTACAGATATTCTAAGTCTCTTTGGGTCTATATACCATAAATCAGCTTAAAAATACAGCACTCACATTTCTCTTCCTTTGGTCAATTTCAAGAACAGTTTTACAAGTCAGTAACTAGCCAGATAAGACCTTTTCATTTGAAAAGACCCTGATGCTGGGAAAGATTGAGGGCAGGAGGAGAAGGGGATGACAGAGGATGAGATGGTTGGATGGCATCACCAACTCAATGGACATAAGTTTGGGTAAACTCCGGGAGCTGGTGATGGACAGGGAGGCCTGGTGTGCTGTGGTTCATGGGGTTGCAAAGAGTTGGACATGACTAAACAACTGAACTGAACTGAACTAGCCAGAAAGTGATATTCTTTATCTTCTTTCCACCCTCCTTTCATCCTATTGGCCCCGAGGAGTTTAGTTTCCTCTGCTCTCACAGCCAAGGAAGAAAACAGATTTGTGGTGATGGCCCTCAGATGTTAATATCAGAACTTCCTGGGTAATTTCATCAGCATCTTTGACTATCAGGATCCTAGGAACAGAGGTCCTGTTCAGAGATACTTGAGTTGACTCTGCCTTCACCCCACTCCCTTTTTCCATACTCCTTCTCTCCTTCCCCACAAGTCTGGTTCAAGAAGCAGAAGAGCAAGATGTTTTTAAAATGTCCCTTTGTTAGTAGAAGGTCTTCTTGAATGCTGACATATATCTCACTGTGAAATGGCAATGGAATATGAACCATGTGGCAAATTTTTCAACTCTGGCAGTATATTAGCTGAGGAGGGGCTATCACTGGTAGCTGCACACCCTGTTGGGCAATTCAGGGGCCAGGGAGAGCCATGATATGGTAGGCTGCATCTCTTCCTGGTCTGTGTGGCCAACTCATTATTCATTAGATGCTCTAGAGTTTCTAGATTGAAAAGGTATAGAAGGTGCGTGTGTGGACACGGGCATGCTTCCGGCCTGTGTTAGCTTACAGTCAACCTGCAACTCATTAGATGCATTTCAGGCTTCACTTTCCCCCCATGCCCACCCCCAGATGGTGGACCACGATAGTGCTTCTTCCTCTAGCATTTTACTAAACTTCTCTATACCTGTGACTTTATGTGTAATTTTTAGTCACTCTATAATTATCTTTAGGGGTGAAAGTAGTAATTATGCAGAATGGGCTCACTATAAATTTATGTCCTCTTACTTCGACTGGGCTCTGTGAACTACACTGTCATCCTTCTATTTTTTTCTCACTAGTGGTTCTGTGGCCTCCCCATAGTGATACACCTCCTCATGTGTCACTCACACTGTCCACCTTACTAATGCTGACTTCTTCCTCCTCTTTCTGAATGAGTCAGGGCCATTCACAAGCTCCTGTATCTTATCTTTCTGCACCCGAAAATTCTATGTACCTTTCTGCACCTGAAAATTCATTCACCGCAAGGGAACTGACGCCATCCTCCCTTTCTCAAAATTACTCCTCTGCCTGGTTTCTTCATCTCATTCCCCCAGGGTCATCAGTTTCTTAAATTTATTCTTTGATGTTTTTCATCTCTTCTCCACTCCTCCTTCCACTCAGACTATAAACACACTGGTATTGCTATCTTAAACAGCAAATGAAACAAAACTCTTTTTTTTTAGAGCAACAAACAAATAATAGCTGATTACAGCTTCACATATACAGCCTTGACGTACTCCTTTTCCTATTTGGAACCAGTCTGTTGTTCCATGTCCAGTTCTAACTGTTGCTTCCTGACTTGCATATAGGTTTCTCAAGAGGCAGGTCAGGTGGTCTGGTATTCCCATCTCTTTCAGAATTTTCCACAGTTTGTTGTGATCCACACAGTCAAAGGCTTTGGCATAGTCAAGAAAGCAGAAATAGATGTTTTTCTGGAACTCTCTTGCTTTTTTGATGATTCAGCGAATGTTGGCAATTTGATCTCTGGTTCCTCTGCCTTTTCTAAAACCAGCTTGAACATCTGAAAGTTCACGGTTCACGAATTGCTGAAGCCTGGCTTGGAGAATTTTAAGCATTACTTTACTAGTGTGTGAGATGAGTGCAATTGTGCGGTAGTTTGAGCATTCTTTGGCATTGCCTTTCTTTGGGATTGGAATGAAAACTGACCTTTTCCAGTCCTGTGGCCACTGCTGAGTTTTCCAAATTTGCTGGCATATTGAGTGCAGCACTTTCACAGCATCATCTTTCAGGATTTGAAATAGCTCAACTGGAATTCCATCACCTCCACTAGCTTTGTTCGTAGTGATGCTTTCTAAGGCCCACTTGACTTCACATTCCAGGGTGTCTGGCTCTAGGTGGGTGATCACACCACCATGGTTATCTGGGTCATGATGATCTTTTTTGTACAGTTCTTCTGTGTATTCTTGCCACTTCTTCTTAATATCTTCTGCTTCTGTTAGGTCCATACCATTTCTCTCCTTTATCGAGCCCATCTTTGCATGAAATATTCCCTTGGTATCTCTAATTTTCTTGAAGGGATCTCTAGTCTTTCCCATTCTGTCATTTTCCTCTATTTCTTTGCACTGATCGCTGAGGAAGGCTTTCTTATCTCTTCTTGCTATTCTTTGGAACTCTGCATTCAGATACTTATACCTTTCCTTTTCTCCTTTACTTTTTGCTTCTCTTCTTTTCACAGCTATTTGTAAGACTTCCTCAGACAGCCATTTTGCTTTTTTGCATTTCTTTTCCATGGGGATGGTCTTAATCCCTGTCTCCTGTACAATGTCATGAACCTCCATCCATAGTCCATCAGGCACTCTGTCTATCAGATCTAGTCCCCTAAATCTATTTCTCACTTCCAATGTATAATCATAAGGGATTTGATTTAGGTCATACCTGAATGGTCTAATGGTTTTCCCCACTTTCTTCAATTTAAGTCTGAATTTGGCAATAAGGAGTTCATGGTCTGAGCCACAGTCAGCTCCCGGTCTTGTTTTTGCTGACTGTATAGAGCTTCTCCAACTTTGGCTGCAAAGAATATAATCAATCTGATTTCCGTGTTGACCATCTGGTGATGTCCACGTGTAGAGTCTTCTCTTGTGTTGTTGGAAGATGGTATTTGCTATGACCAGTGTGTTGTCTTGGCAAAACTGTATTAGCCTTTGCCCTGCTTCATTCTGTATTCCAAGGCCAAATTTGCCTGTTACTCCAGGTGTTTCTTGACTTCCTACTTTTGCATTCCAGTCATGAAACAAAAGACTGGTTCCAAATAGGAAAAGGAGTACGTCAAGGCTGTATATTGTCACCCTGCTTATTTAACTTATATGCAGAATACATCATGAGAAACACTGGGCTGGAAGAAGCACAAGCTGGAATCAAGACTGCCGGGAGAAATATCAATAACCTCAGATATGCAGATGACACCACCCTTATGGCAGAAAGTGAAGAGGACCTAAAAAGCCTCTTGATGAAAGTGAAAGAGGAGAATGAAAAAGTTGGCTTAAAGCTCAACATTCAGAAAACTAAGATCATGGCATCTGGTCCCATCACTTCATGGGAAACAGATGGGGAAACAATGGAAACAGTGTCAGACTTTATTTTGGGGGGCTCCAAAATCACTGCAGATGGTGATTTCAGCCATGAAATTAAATGACACTTACTCCTTGGAAGGAAAGTTATGACCAACCTAGATAGTATATTCAAAAACAGAGCCATTACTTTGCCAACAAAGGTCCATGTAGTCAAGGCTGTGGTTTTTCCAGTAGTCATGTATAGATGTGAGAGTTGAACTGTGAAGAAAGCTGAGCACCAAAGAATTGATGCTTTTGAACTGTGGTGTTGGAGAAGACTCTTGAGAGTCCCTTGGACTGCAAGGAGATCCAACCAGTCCGTCCTAAAGGAGATCAGCCCTGGGTGTTCTTTGGAAGGAATGATGCTAAAGCTGAAACTCCAGTACTTTGGCCACCTCATGTGAAGAGTTGACTCTGGAAAAGATCTGATGCTGGGAGGGATTGGGGGCAGGAGGAGAAGGGGATGACAGAGGATGAGATGGCTGGATGGCATCACCAACTCAATGGACGTGAGTTTGAGTGCCTTCCGGGAGTTGGTGATGGACAGAGAGGCCTGGTGTGCTGCAATTCATGGGGTTGCAAAGAGTCAGACATGACTGAGTGACTGAACTGAACTGAACAGCTTCAAAAAATCTTATAGCTCTAATGCACTTTGCTCATGGTCCAAAGGTTAAGGATCTGCCATGCGATCAGGGAACATGGGTTCGATCTCTGGTTCATGAACTGAGATCTCACATGGCTTGGGGCAACTGAGCCCCAGTGCCATAGCTACAGAGTCTGTGCTCTCTGGAGCCTGAATGCTGCAACTAAGACCCGACACAGCCAAATAAATTTTAAAAAATCTTATAGTTCCGTTGCAAAGATAAGTATCCACTAGCTTTGTATAGAAACTTTCCTTCATTGGTAAACTCCATGCCTATCCTATATAGTAGCTATCTATCTGACTTCCCGGCCTCCAATCTTTCCCTCTTTCAATCCAACTGATACCCAGTTGCCACATTAATCCTCCTATGGATTAAGCACAAATTCCTTAGTCTGGAATTCTGGGCATTCACAAGGTACCTCTCCTCCCTGTTAAAAAAACTTCTCTTCACTCTATTTCCACATGAATCTTCCAGTCAACCCAACTGAGCTTGAACACTCCATATACAGTATCTCCTCTGCATTGTTGTTCAAGTTTCTCTTCTAGAATAGGCTGCCTACTTCCTTCTCCGCTACCACTTTCCTAAGCCTCATGCTTCCTTCAGAAAGTGAAAGTGAAGTTGCTCAGTCATGTCTGCCTCTTTGTGACCCCATGGACTGTAGCCTACCAGGTTCCACCATCCATGGGATTTTCCAGGCAAGAATACTGGAGTGGGTTGCCGTTTCCTTCTCCAGGAGATCTTTCCAACCCAGGGACTAACCTGGATCTCCTGCCTTGTAGGCAGACGCTTCACCATCTGAGCCAGCAGGGAAGTCTCTAGTGGCTCAAAGAAAATTTCTAAGGTCTATAAACAGATGGTGAGGTGAACAGAAAGGCATATTGGTTATTTCTTCCTGTTGTACCTGGTGGAGGTTGATGTTGCTATATATTTATGACCAAATCTCCCATATTTGGTCATAGTTGCCCTGGGAAGCCACATGTGCTGAATGAGACTAAGGCAGAAAGTTTGCTTCCTTCAAGCCCAGCTCAATTTCCTCCTCCTTCAAGAGATTTCCCCCAATAGAACCAACCCTGTGAAGACCACATTCCCTGTAAACACTCACAATATTTAAAGACAGTGAAAGTGAAAGTAAAGTCACTCAGTTATGGTCGACTCTTTGCAACCCCATGGACTATAGGAAAAGATTTCTCCTACCAGGCTCGTCCATGGGATTTTCCAGGCAAGAATACTGGAGTGGGTTGCCATTTCCTTCTCCAGGGGATCTTCCCAACCAGGGATTGAACCCCGGGTCTCCTGAGTTGTGGGCAGATGCTTTACCATCTGAGCCATGTCCAACTCACTAGTATTCAGCACTAGAGTGCGCAACTCTGCATTGGTACTTATCCCTTGAGTATAAACCTTGGTAGCAAGAATATATTGTATTATACTTCTTTATATTCCTCTTTTGGGGGAGGATCTCTAAAAACCTACCAAAGTAAATTTCTAAGGTCTATAAACAGGTGGTGAGTTGAACAGAAAGGCATATTGGTTATTTCTTCCTGTTGTACCTGGTAGAGGTTGATGTTGCTATAAATAGTCTCCCAGATTTGGTCATAGTTGCCCTGGGAAGCCACACATGTTGGATGAGATGAAGCCAGCAAGACTGTCTTTGCAGCATGATCCTGGAGCACTTGCATTACTCGCTCAGGATTGGAAATCTTGAGTAGAACACAGAGAAGAGATGGTTGGGAGAAGGGTTATTCCATTCTTCTCAGCAAGAATTTGGTCACATACACATGAATGATAAGAAGTCCCAGGTGGGACTTTATTCATTTAAAAAATAAAAGTAAACTCAAACATCGTAGTTCTCTTAGGCATGTTCCTCCAAAGAATACTACGTATTCAAATATACATAAGCAACTAATTAAAAAGTTCTGTGACAACCCCTGAAACACAGTAGCAAGTAGCACCCTGACACATGTTGTGGCACCAATGAAAAGATAAACTCTCATCACTTTTGGGTTTGTCTACTCTTAGGAAGTTGCCAGGAGATGGAGGAGGAGGCATGTAGGTAATGTGAGAAAAGCACAGGCTCTATAAGGACACAGCCCTGGGCTCATATTCCTGCTGAAATCCTGGCTTTTCATGTAGAGCAGGATAAGAACACTAATGAGGTCTCTCCCAGAATTGGTGCATGCTTGGCATGTAGTAGATGCTGAATAAATGTTCCTCTAGAGGTAAAAACTCACAGTCCCAGAGCTGAACTTCTACTTTAGCGATACACATATTACTATATTTCAATTATTTTAATACCACAAGGAACCTTCAAAGATTATTTAGTCCTATCTCTATCAAAATTCCAATGTTTTTTTTTTTTTTTTTTGGCTAAAGGAGAAAAATTCATCCTAAAATGCATATGGGATCTCATGTTCAGTCATGTCTGACTCTTTGTGACCCCGTGGACTGTAGATCGCCAGGTTCCTCTGTCCATGGGATTGTCCTGGCAAGAATACTGGAGTGGGTTGCCATTTCCTCCCCCAGGGGATCTTCCTAACACAGGGACTGAACCTGCATCTCCTGTGGCTCCTGCACTGGCAGGTGGATTCTTTACCACTGAGCCACCTGGGAAGCCCCAAATAGCCAAAATAATTTTGAAAAACAAAAACAAAGTTGGAAGACTCAAAATCCCTGATTTCAAAACATATTACAAAGCTACCTTAGTCAAAATGGCATGGTACTGGTGTACATTGGACATACAGACCAGTGGAATAAAATGGCAAGCTTAGAAATAAACTTCTGAGTGCATAATCAAATGATCTTAGTAAAGGTGCCAACACCATGCAAAAGAGAAGGAACAAGGGACATATGTATAACTATGATTGATCCATGTTGATGAATGGCAGAAACCAACACAATACTGTAATTATCCTTCAACTAAAAATAAATAAATTAAGAAAAAAAAAGAGTAGGGACAGTCTCTTCAACAAATGGTGCTGGGGAAAAAAATGGATATTCACATACAATATAATAAAGTTGGATCCTTATACCATATATAAAAGTTAACTCAAAATGGATTAAAAATCTAAACGTAAGACCTAAAACTATAAAAGTCTTAATAGAAAATGGAGAAATTTTCATGATATTGAAATCCAATGATTTCTTGGATATGACACAAAATGAACAGGCCAAAAAAGAAAAAAATAGACGAATGTGACTCAATCAAACTTAAACAATTCTGTGTATCAAAGGAAAAAATTAACAGAGTGAAAAGGCAACTTAAATAATGAGAGAATAATTTGCAAATAATGTATATGATAAGGGGGTAATGTCCAGAATGTATAAGGAAAACTCCTACAATTCAACAATAAAAAAATCAAATAACTCAATCAAAAATAGGCAAAGAACTTCAAGGAAAAAGAAAGAACTTCAAAGGAATTTCTCCAAATATGATATAAAAATGGCCAAAAATCATATGAAAAAGTGCTCAAAATTACTAATCATTAGAGAAATTCAAACTCTTGCCTGGAAAATCCCATGGACGGAGGAGCCTGGTAGGCTGCAGTCCATGGGGTTGCTAACAGTCAGACACAACTGAGTGACTTCACTTTCACTTTTCACTTTCATGCACTGGAGAAGGAAATGGCAACCCACTCCAGTGTTCTTGCCTGGAGAATCCCAGGGACAGGGGAACCTCGTGGGCTGCCATCTATGGGGTTGCACAGAGTCGGACACGACTGAAGCGATTTAGCAGCAGCAGCAGCAGAGAAATTCAAAAAGGAAAAAAAATCACATTGAAACATCACTTCATATCTACTAAGATGACTAATATTAAAAAAAGAAAGAAAATAACAAGTGTTAATGAGGATATGGAGAAACTGAACCCTTCTGCACTATTGCTGAGGTTGTAAAATGCTGCAACTACTATGGAAAATACGATGGTGCTTCCTCAGAAAGAGTTAAAAAGAGAATTATATTATGGTCCAGAAATTCTACTTCTGCGTATATATACAAAAGAACTGAAAGCAGGATTTCAAAGAGTTATTTTCATATCCATCTTAACAGTAGTCTTATTCACAATAGCCGTGAGGTAAAAGCAACCAAAATGTTCAACAACAAATGAATAGACAAAATGTAGTGGATACATACAAAGAAATATTCAACCTCAAAAAGGAAGGAAATTCTAACAAATTCTGCGAATGAACCTTTAGGATATTATGGAGGGTAAAATAAGCAGTCACAAAAAGACAAATCCTGTATGATTCCATAATATGTGGTGCCTGGAGTAGTCAAACTCACAGAAACAGAAAGCAGAATGGTGGTTACTAAAATTTAGAGGGAGAGAGGAATGAGGAGTAATTATTTAATGGGTAAAGAGTTTCAGTCTGCCAGATGAAAAGAGTTCTGGAGATGGATGTTGGTGATGGCTGTATAACTTTATGAACTTACTTAATACAACTGAACTGTACACTGAAAAATGGTTAAATGGCAAATTTCAGGTTATGTATAATTTTACCACAATTGAGGGAAGAGAAGGAAAAAATAATATAAAAGGATGTTGCATAACCCTCACTTCATTTTCGCCAATGTAATTTCTTGCAAAATTATAGTACAATATCCCAAGCTAGGTACTGGCTTGTATATTGACTGTTACGATATATAATACACAGTATACAGTACAGATTCATCATAAGGATCCTTCATATTACCCATCTATAATTATACTTCATCTCCTTCCCCACCATTCTCTTATTAACCCCCAGAATCCACAAATCTGTTCTCCATTTCTATAATTCTGTCATTTTAAGAGTTTGCAGGGCTTCCCTGATAGCTCAGTTAATAAAGATTAACTCCTGCAATGCAGGAGACCCCAGTTCGATTCCTAACAAAAGCAGAAGATATTAAGAAAATGTGGCAAGAATACACAGAAGAACTATACAAAAAAGATCTTCATGACCCAGATAACCATGATGGTGTGATCACTCACCTAGAGCCAAACATCCTGGAATGTGAAGTCAAGTGGGCCTTAGGAAGCATCACTACAAACAAAGCTGGTGGAGGTGATGGAATTCCAGTTGAGCTATTTCAAATCCTGAAAGATGATGCTTTAAAGTGCTGCACCCAATATGCCAGCAAATTTGGAAAACTCAGCAGTGGCCACAGGACTGGAAAAGGTCAATTTTCATTCCAATCCCAAAGAAAGACAATGTAAAGAATGTTCAAACTAGCACACAATTGCACTCATCTCACATGCTAGGAAAGTAACACTCAAAAATCTCCAAGCCAGGCTTCAATAGTACATGAACCATGAACTTCCAGATGTTCAAGCTGGATTTAGAAAAGGTAGAGGAACCAGAGATCAAATTGCCAACATCCACTGGATCATCAAAAAAACAAGAGAGTTCCAGAAAAACATCTACTTCTGCTTTACTGACTATGCCAAAGCTTTGACTGTGTGGATCACAATAAACTGTGGAAAATTCTTAAAGAGATGGGAATACCAGACCACCTGACCTGACTCGTGAGAAATCTGTATGCAGGTCAAGAAGCAACAGTTAGAACTGGACGTGGAACAACAGACTGGTTCCAAATTGGGAAAGGAGTATGTCAAGACTGCATATTGTCACCCTGCTCATTTAACTTATATGCAGAGTACATCATGAAAAATGCTGGACTGGAAGAAGCACGGCTGGAATCAAGACTGCCAGGAGAAATATCAATATGCAGATGCACCACACTTATGGCAGAAAGTGAAGAGGACCTAAAGAGCCTCTTGATAAAAGTGAAAGAGGAAAGTGAAGAAATTGGCTTAAAGCTCAACATTCAGAAAACTAAGATCATGGCATCTGGTCCAGTAACTTCATGGCAAATAGATGGGGAAACAATGGAAACAGTGACATACTTCATTTTCTTGGGCTCCAAAATCACTGAAGATGGTGACTGCAGCCATGAAATTCAAAGATGCTTGCTCCTTGGAAGAAAGGCTATGACCAACCTACACAGCATATTAAAAAGCAGAGACATTATTTTGCCGACAAATGTCCATCTAGTCAAAGCTATGGTTTTTCAGTACTCACATATGAATGTGAGAGTTCGACGATAAAGAAAGCTGTGTGTCGAAGAATTGATGCTTTTGAACTGTAGTGTTGGAGAAGACTCTTGAGAGTCCTTTGGACTTCAAGGAAATCAAACCAGTCCATCCTAAAGGAAATCAGTTCTGAATATTCATTGGAAGGACTGATGCTGAAGCTGAAGCTGAAACTCCAATACTTTGGCCACCTGATGCAAAAAAAAATGACTCATTGGAAAAAACCTGATGCTGGGAAAGATTGAAGGCAGGAGGAGAAGGGGACTGCAGAGGATGAGCTTGGTTGGATAGCATCACTGGCTCTATGGACATGAGTTTGAGCAAGCTCCAGGAGTTGGTAATGGACAGGGAAGCTTGGTGTGCTGCAGTCCATGGGATTGCAAAGAGTTGGAAACGACCAAGCGACTGAACTGAACTGAAGAGTGTTGTGTAAATGGAATCATGCAGTCTTTATGGGTTGAGTTTTTTTTTTTTTTTTTTTTATTCTTCCAATTTTATTTTATTTTTAAACTTTACATAATTGTATTAGTTTTGCCAAATATCAAAATGCTGGATGCTTGGGTTGAGTTTTTTATTCACACAGTTCTCTGACGATTCATCCAAGTTTTGGGGTATATCAACAGTTTTGTTCCTTTTTATAACTGATTGCTGTTTCATGATATGAACATACTTCAGTGTATTTACTCAGTTTCAGAAAAACATCTATTTCTGCTTTATTGACTATGCCAAAGCCTTTGACTGTGTGGATCACAATAAACTGTGGCAAATTCTGAAAGAGATGGGAATACCAGACTACCTGACCGGCCTCTTGAGAAACCTGTATGCAGGTCAGGAAGCCACAGTTAGAACTGGACATGGAACAACAGACTGGTTCCAAACAGGAAAAGGAGTACGTTAAGGTTGTATATTGTCACCCTGCTTATTTAACTTACATGCAGAGTACATTATGAGAAATGCTGGGCTGGAAGAAGCCCAAGCTGGAATCAAGATTGCTGGGAGAAATATCAATAACCTCAGATATGCAGATGATACCACCCTTATGGCAGAAAGTGAAGAGGAACTAAAAAGCCTCTTGATGAAAGTGAAAGAGGAGAGTGAAAAAGTTGGCTTAAAGCTCAACATTCAGAAAACTAAGATCATGGCATCTGGTCCCATCACTTCAAGGGAAATAAATGGAGAAACAGTGAAAACTGTCAGACTTTGTTTTTTTGGGCTCCAAAATCACTGCAGATGGTGTTTGCAGCCATGAAATTAAAAGATGCTTACTCCTTGGAAGGAAAGTTATGACCAACCTAGATAGCATATTCAAAAGCAGAGACATTATTTTGCCAGCAAAGGTCTGTCTAGTCAAGGCTATGGTTTTTCCAGTGGTCATGTATGGATGTGAGAGTTGGACTGTGAAGAAAGCTGAGCACCAAAGAATTGATGCTTTTGAACTGTGGTGTTGGAGAAGACTCTTGAGAGTCACTTGGACTACAAGGAGATCCAACCAGTCCGTCCTAAAGGAGATCAGTCCTGGGTGTTCTTTGGAAGCAATGATGCTAAAGCTGAAACTCCAGTACTTTGGCCACCTCATGCAAAGAGGTGACTCATTGGAAAAGACTCTGATGCTGGGAAGGATTGGGGGCAGGAGGAGAAGGGGATGACAGAGGATGAGATGGCTGGATGGCATCACTGACTCGATGGACATGAGTCTCAGTGAACTCCGGGAGTTGGTGATGGACAGGGAGGCCTGGCGTGCTGCGATTCATGGGGTCGCAAAGAGTCGGACACGAGTGAGCAACTGAACTGAACTGAACTGAACTGAAAGGACATCCAGGTTGTTTGTAGTTTTTGGTTATTGTAAATAAAGCAGATATAAATTTTCATGAAAAACAAGAAGGAATGAAATCTGGTCACATGCTACAACATGGGTGAACTTGAGGAGATTCTAGTAAGTAAAACGAAGCCAGCACAAAAAGACAAATACTGTATATCCTATTTATATGAAGTGTCTAAGAGTAGTCTAATTCAGAAACAGAAAGTAGAATGGTGGTTGCTTGGGGCTGGGAGGAAGAGGAAATAGGGTGTTGTTGAGTAGGCAGAGAGTTTTTTCATTTTTGCAAGATGAAAAAGTTCTGGAGATCTATTTCACAACACTGTGAATATACTGAACACTGATGAATCATACACTTAAAAATGGGTCAGATGATACATCTTATGTTATGTGTTTATTTATTTATTTATTTTTACCATAGTAAAAGTAAGATAGTTCAATGTTTAGTCCACTTATTTGGTTTCACAAATGAGGAAACGAAAACTGAAAGAGGTTATGTGACTAAAGCAATATCACACAGAGATATTGGTGTGATATCTCTTTAATATCACACCCCTCTTTAACTAGTGTTAAAGCCAACTCTTTTGACAACTGTCACTAATGAAAGCTAACAGGATATAAAATCGGGCAATTAGATTAGACAATTCCAAATAAAGCCTTCATAGTGAATCCATTGGAGAAGGAAATGGCAACCCACTCCAGCGTTCTTGCCTGGAGAATCCCAGGGACGAGGGAGCCTGGTGGGCTGCCGTCTATGGGGTCGCACAGAGTCAGACACAACGGAAGCAACTTAGCAGCAGCAGCAGCAGTGAATCCATGGCTAACATTTTTTAAAAGTGGAAAGAGTTCAATTTTCTGAGAACAGAATTTTATCTACAAGGAAACATGGTTACTTTTTTACCTTCAAAAACTTTGCTTGGAGTTGCATTAATACATCTATTCTTCTCCGTTCTTTTAGTTTGGTCAAAAGCTTCTTTTGCCAAGGATCACATTTTGGCTTAATCTAGTGGACAAACACATACACACAACTTAAATATAACAGAATGGTTCTCAATAAAAGTTGCAAATAAAGAGAACCAAGGACTTTCTGAAATGGGATCTGGCCTCAGTGGTAGTTTTCTAGAGCATGTGAAGTCTTGGCAAGGGTCTGTGTGGATTCTCAGGTCTGTGGAGGGAGAGGGCAACAGCAGTTCCTACTGGTACCTGGCCTGAGACGCAGTAGCTCCATCTAGAATGACACGGCACCATTTGCTGGCAGAAGGGACCTTAAATCCATCAGTGTTGGGCACTGCACTAACTTTATGGGGCAAGAGAAGTTTGCCCACAAAATCTCCTTGTGGCTCCACATGTAAAACTTCACCTTTCATGTTAGCAAGCTGTATTTCAAAAATTAGTTCTTGAGTACGTCAATGTACTCATAACTTTCAAATTTAGATCTAGCTCTAAGCTCCAGCCTGTTATATCCAACTATCTCCTTGATATTTATACTTGAATGGCAAGTATAATAATTTAAAACAGAAAGTCCAGCTTTCCTTACACCAACCACCTATTTGCCCAAGCCCCAAATTTAGGAATAACCTGTGATTTCTCTGCTTTCCTTCCATCCATCTTTACCACATAAGATGTTTCCTTCGTGACACAGTTGATCCTCATTATTCATGGATTTTGTATTTTTGGATTTGCCTACTCACTGAAACTTCTTTGTCATTCCCAAATCAATACAGAACTTTCCTGAACATTCATGGACATGCACAGGATGGTTGAAAAGTTCAAGTCACCCAACCCCACATTCCCAGCCGAGGACAAACAAGGTGACATTCACCTATTTACTACTTATTTGAGTGTGTACTATAAACAAATGTTCTTTTTATGGCCTAATTAGTGCCAGGTTTTTATACTTTTTGTGCTTTTCATTAGTAATTTCACTATTTAAAATGGCCTCCAACAGGGGGCTGAAGAGCTGTCTAGTGTTCCTAAGTATAGGAAGGCTGTGATGTGTCTTGTAGAAGGACAAGTGTTCAAAAAGCTTCGTTCAGGTATGAGTTATAGTGCTATTGGCTATGAGTTTGATGTTAATGAATCAACAACATATATTGAATAAAGTCTCTTCAAATAGAAACACGTATAAAACTAGTTATGTATCGATCAATTGATGAACCTAACCTTTTATTTCCCCTATGAAAGTGGTTTAGGATTTGTTAATTCAATATTTGTGGCAACTTTACAGAACATAACTCCCCTCAAACAATGAGAATCAACTGTATTTACCACTATCTCAAATCAACTCATTTAACCTACTCACTTTTGAATAATTGTGAATTGTGTCTCTCCAGCACCATGGGCCATGTATGACACACAGAATGCAGTCAGTAAACAGTTCTGGACTAAAAAACTGTATTTACACAATTCAAGTATAACTTTGAATGTTCTTTATTCTTGCCAAGTAGCCCAGGTCACTAACAACAAGGAGTTCTGACTCAATCAGATCAGATCAGATTAGATCAGTCGCTCAGTCATGTCTGACTCTTTGCAACCCCATGAATCGCAGCACGCCAGGCCTCCCTGTCCATCACCAACTCCCGGAGTTCACTCAGACTCACGTCCATCGAGTCAGTTATGCCATCCAGGCATCTCATCCTCTGTCGTCCCCTTCTCCTCTTGCCCCCAATCCCTCCCAGCATCAGAGTCTTTTCCAATGAGTCAACTCTTCGCATGAGGTGGCCAAAGTACTGGAGTTAGAGATGGGCAAAAGAATATGTGAGAACTTCCAGAAAAGGTAGATCAGCCTGGCTAACTTCAACAGACTCAAGGCAGGAAGGAGCTGGGGGATGGTGGTACACAAGGCCAGGTTTTCTAAGCCGCCTCTCCTAAGTCAGGCAGGCACCTACCCTTGCTCCCAGGGCACAGTTTGTTGAGGGCATTGAGGAGAGGGGATAGTAGGCATCTGATAGACCGGATGCTGCCAGGTTGTCTGGCCTCCCTGGAGAACACTCTGTGACATGGCTGACATCATTTACAAGTGACCGTCACCACAAGGCTCCTTACCTTTATAAAGGAAGTCCAGTTGGCTCCCTTTTTCAAGGCCCTACGAGGTCCTGCCAAATTCAAATTTTCCACTTTAGCTATCCCAGCATTATAGTCTGGAAACGTTTGCATTCTCTGTTGTTCCATGAAGATGCTTTGAAATTTTGGGGAAACCTAAACAGGATGGAGAAAAGAGAAGCCCAGGGGCAAAAAATAGTCTCAGGCTGAAGGCAATTTCAAGAACAGGTACTGACTGCCTCTGAAAGAGTCTTGGAGTCAAACTATTTTATACAACATGATTCTGTGACAGTAATAGGACTTAAATGTAAATACCTGAGGGGCACATGCTTTCCAGTCAGCCTATTACTATAATTATGTGTGTGTTACTTGTTCTGAATACCCGCTCCAAAGATTGGAAATAATGTAATATATTTATTTATATATATATTTAAATGGACCCTCAATGGGCAGTAGATTGTCTTTCTTTGGGAATACATTCCCTTTTCCTGACCACCTGGTAAATGAGAAAATTTAAGGGTTAGATAAATCCTGCGCCCAGAAGCCTGACCAGGACATTGCTAGAGAGAAGAGTCCAGATGCTGGGACCTGTTAAAACTCCTTACGGTACATCAATCATACCCCTCGCATCTCAGTTCCAGACTGAGGCTTTCTATGATATAACTGCCTACTGCTAAGATGAAGACACTGCGTGCTCCCTTCTTGGGTAGACCCAGCCTCCCTGTGCAACTGCCTTTATCAGTGCACCAGCCACCTGCATCACGACTTCCTCAGTGCAAGGAGAGCTTGTGGAGGGAATCTCAAGAATCTACCCCATGTTGATGGTTGCAAAACAATGTGAATGCTCTTACTACCACTTAGCTGTACACTTAGAAGTGGTTAAAAGGGTAAATCTTATGTATATTTAATTACAGAGGAAGAGAGAGAACCTGACACACACTAGGGCCTGAAAAAAAGTTTCCGGAATGAGTAAGTTCAATGAGACACAGAGCTAAAGATTCTTCCAGTTAATGCTGGTACTTTCCAGGCTGTGTTATCCAATACTATTGCTCCTAGCCATACGTGGCTATTTAACATTTAAATGCGAATTTATAAAAATTAGATAAAATTTAAAATTTAGTTCCTCATTTACACTACCCAGTGTTTCACAGTCACATGTGACTGACTAGTGGTTACCACATCAGACAGACACAGATCATACCCATCAGTGCACAAAGTTCAATGAGATGGTGCCAGTCTAAGCTAGAGTGGCAAACTTTTTCTTAAAGGGCCAGATGGTAAATATTTTAGACTTTGAAAGCCACATGGTCTCTGTTACAACTACTCAATGCTGCAGTTACAGTGTGAAAGCAGCCACAGACAGTACATAAATGAAAGGGCATGGCTGTATTCCAATAACACTTAGCTTTAACAAACACTAGGAGGTGGGCTGCGGGCTGTAGTTTGCTGACCCTGCTCTAGGGCTTTGGAAAACTAAAATAAACACTCTTCCTGTTTATAGAAATTTGTCCTACACAAAAAAATGTGTTGTAATGTGATTATCTTGGGAGTACAATTAGCACTGCACATAATACTGTTACAAGAAAATCAAAAGTGGAAACTCTCTCTATGTGAAGACAAGCTGTTCTTTGGGGAGAAGGCTGCTCTGTGGGAGAGTTCTGCAGCCTCAAGTTCTTTTGTTATCACTGATGACAGTCTACTGTGCCATAACCTATCTTTATTTATTTGGACTCTTTTCAACACTGTCTTGGTCTGATTCTGGTTTGGGTCTATCATAATACTTGCTGATAATGAATGAGGGTGAGGATACTCCCATAGAAGCACTCTATACTGAAGACAGTGCTGCTACTGATATGAAAAGAAAGACAAAAGCTAAACATCACCACCTTCAAAGAAACCAGAGGACATGTGATACCACTGGTTCCAGTGAGCTTTAAGAGTCCGTGTTACATAATAAAAGAAATAATCCCAGTAAAACAATGCTGGAACAAATACACATGGATGTGAAACTTCAAGGTAAAAGTAAATGGTGATATAGTAAGTAAGTAAGTAAGTAAGTGGTTCCTTCTTACACAAAGGGTGTTCAAAAACATACAGATTTGATCTTTGCCTTTTTGGATTAATCAACTTATTATTTTTACCTAGCAAATACATATATGTACAAATATTATACACCCAGATCTAGAAAAATATCTTTTTGTTGAAACTCTGGCTAAAAAGTTTATTATTGTAAATTTGAGGTTCTCTGTGTATAATCCTATTTTTTTCCCTTTGAAACAAGTTCTAATATGGCTTTGGATAATATGATTTTTTTATTCAAGGAGGTGCAACACCATGAGACAGCAGACTATGACTGCTTAACTTTAAAAATCACTACACAATATACACTGTACTGAATATAAAGCATTTTGCCAACTGAAGAGCTATTGGTACACTTTCTGAGAATCAAAGGGCTTTAGACACTAGACAACTCCATACTAAAAAAAAATGCCAAATCTTGGCTATGTTTACATCATCTATTATGGACTACAACCTACCATTTTCTTTAAATTCTGCAGAAAAATAATCCTACAATCCCTCTGGGTTGGATATTCAAGGGTTTCAAAATTCTAACAGAGAGAAAGTTCAACCGCTAGTCTAAATCTCACTATTACTATTATATTTTATCACGGCAGTGTGAATATCCAACTTCATGACAGATACTAGTATTTTCTTTCATGAACACCTATATTTGCATTAAGAAAGAATCCATAAAGTACCAAGGCAAAAAGTTCTGTCTCCTTAGAAGCATCGCTCAGCTCTTCCACGTCATAAGAGATACTGAAATGCGAGAGCAGAAGCCTCAGCTGAGGTTTCAGTTCTTCTGTTTCTGTTGTGTGTTGGGGCAGAACGAAAGCAGTTTCTGTTCTCATTGGCCCTGAAAATATCCAAAATCAAGAGCATTAACACCAATGAATACCGGTCTCAGAGAGAAAAAGGAGAGTCCTTTGAGAAAACTGAAGTCAGGGCCTCTTCCATGGATGGTGAGGGCCATTCTGCTTCATGCCCAGCCTTCTCTGCCACAGTTTGTAAACTGCACACACTCAGCCAGGCCTATCTGACGAACTCCTGGTGCTGGTTTTCTGGGGGAGGTAGTTAGGACTCCCCCTTCTCGTAGCCTGCAGGAGAAATCCAACAGACCCTTTGGGGAATGACTTAGTGAGAACAGAACTACCTGTAGTCCTTTGGGGTAGACAAAGAATATGACTTCCAAGTTAACAAATCAGGAGAAGCTGAGAACGTTCACCTCCTTTCGCCTGGCTCACTCTTACACATCTCTAAGCACCCAGATTGGACTTCCCATTTGAGATACCTTCTCTGATTCCCCACAACAGGGTTGGCTGCCTCTCCAGGTGCAACTGGTAAATTCATCACTCAGAGTAAAAACCTGATCAGATTTCTAAGTCATCTGTAACATAAGGTAAGGGTAAGAAGACTATTAAATTGATTCAGATAAGGGAAGTCTCTAAAGATCATGTAAAACTAAAAAGGAAGGGACTCTGCTCAATGTTATGTGACAGCCTGGATGGGAGGGGGATTGGGGGGGAGAATGGATACATGTATATGTACGGCTAAGTCTCTTCACTGTTCACCTGACGCTATCACAACATTGTTAATTGGCTATTAACCAATACAAATGTTTTTGGTATTTAAAAAAATAGAAATGAAAAGTTTTCAATCCTGGGGAAAAAAATGAAGGTGACCTTAGTGATCACTTGATCTAAAAGGCTTATTTTGGAGATGAGTAAATTGAGGCCCAAGGAGATGAAATGACTTAAACATGTAGGCTCACAGTGAGGCTACAACAGAATAGGCCTAGAGCCCAGTACTCCAAACTTCAAGTTTATTGCTTCCCCCCCCCCCTTAATTGTCTAGCTATAAAGATGGAGATAATAATTTCTAAGAGAAGTGTTTGTTATTTTTTTCCACCAGAAAATATTAGATTAACACTTGTTAATTAAGAAGATAAAACTTTTGGAAATTCCCTGGCAGTCCAGTGGTTAGGATTTGGTGCTTTCACCACCGGGGCCCAGGTTTGATCCCTGGTCAGGGAACTAAGATCCTATAGACTGCATGGCATGGCCAATTTTTTTTTTAAGATATAATTTTTTGGTACATAGAAAAATTTCAAGCAAAATCAGGTGCACACGTGAAAAATCACAATCTTTTCTCCACATTTCCTAAGGGGAAAGAAGACTTCTTACCTGAAACACTGGCATTCGTAGAGTCTGGAGATGCAGAACCCTGGATGTCAGGGTCAGTGTCATCAACAGGAAACTTCATTTTCCTGACCAACCTCAGGGACTTCGTCAACAGCTACACTCAGAGCTTTGGAGATGGGTAAATACTGGAGAGCCTACAGAAGGGGACAACCAAGGGGCTACATGTCAATTCAGTTCTCAAAGAATCTTCAGACTTTGTTTCAGGAGCAGCTCTTTGGTTTGACAGAGGAGGAAAGAGGCGGAGGTGGGCCTCAGTAATCTGCTCAATCATGAAGGGCTAAATCTGGAGCTAGGGACCTTGTGTTGTCATCCAGGCAGGCCTACCTTGATCAATGACCCATAATGAGCAGGGCATCATGTGAGGTGCTAGAGATACAAAAATAAGTAAGACATGGACCAAATTCAAAGAGTTCAGAGTTTAGTAGGGGACCAGGACTTAGAAGCAGATCATTACTATGCCATGTGACAAGGGAGAGATGATTCAGAGGTAGACCCCACAGTGACTGATTGGGGAAGGGTTGATGTCAGGATGATGGCCAGGAGTCATGGTTGGTGGTATCACTAAGATGAGGTGTAGTGGAGTAGGAAAAAATTAGGTGGTAAAACAGCAATCTTTCTAAAACAGAATGTGGTCACATCACTCCGTTCTGATGCCTGTATCTTGCAGTAGGGCCTCTCCTCTGTGACTCTCTTTACTTTGTGATTATACTTATCACATTGTATTTAAGTTGACTTAAATACAACTTTAAGTTATATTTAAGGACTTTACTTGCCCTTTTTCCTATCATCCTGTGACTCACATTTTGTTGCTGCTGTTCAGTCACCAAGTCATGTCCCACTCTTTGTGAACCCATGGGTTACAGCACTCCAGGCCTCCCTGTCCCTCACCATCAGCAAAGATTATATACTCCCATTGGCCCAGGATATGTCCCTGGCATAAATTAGACCCTCACTAGAGGTTGCTGAATAAAAAAAGTGGATCTACATTAGAGAGCATAAATCCAGAACAAGAGGCTGAAAACAAGAAATCATAGAGTGAATACAAAATAGTGTAACAGAGACATCTTTGGGTAAGCTAAATGGAGTGATTTCATTACAGCAAGGTTCCAAAAGAAAAATACTTTCAAAGGTCTCAAAGAAAAAAGCTAGTGACCCATTACTTTCCTGTTGTTTATAAGGCAGATGGAATACAGAAACTGACAACCTCAAATTAGGTGGCAGGTGTGAAGAAAACAATGTCCTGACCATCCTGGGAAGGCAATGCATCGCCATGTAACTGTTTCACGTACCTGCACATAGTGGTGAATAATCTTGAGTGAGTGTAGGTGACACACTAACCAATTTGTGTAAATAGTCAGGTCTTCCTGTGTCACTAAGTTAGGAGTGTTCTTTTTTCCCATAAGGAAGTTTTCTCGTGCAACAGACAATCGATCAGCTCTCTGAAGAGCATCATTGTATTCCTGCATAATGTAGACAACTTGTTTCTGTTTAAGAGAGATGCCAAGACAGAAGTTGATGATTTGCAAGCCTTATTCTTTGTGTCATTTGCTTCCAAGTATAGTGTATTACTGTTTGGGAGCCAAATAAGCTCTTGTAATATTAAAACTCTTTCACATTTTGAATTTGACTAATAAGGACAGCAATCAGTCATATTCTCACAACTCTGAAGGAAACTGACCCTAGCAAAGAGTCAGTGCATAAGAAAATTTAGTAACTGGAGTTGGCTTCTTAGATTTTTTAGCTATAGCCTATGAAGAAAAATAAATTTTCTATAATATAAAGCCACCCTCAAATCTCATTCTTAAAAATAGTACCATTATCTTCTGCCACAGGGAGAAATGGCAAGTAAGGGCATCCATTAGTTCCTTTACCATCTTTAACCACCACTTAAAGCATCGACAAGATATATTGTTTGTGGAGATGTAAACTGGTGCATCTAGTGATAATATGAAAACAGTATAGAAATTTCTCAAAAAAGTAAAAATAGAACTACCATACTGATAACAGCCACTATGGAGAAGAGTAAGGAGATTCCTTTAAAAACTAGAAATAAAAGTACCATATGACCCAGAAATCCCACTACTCGGCATATATCCTGAGAAAACCATAATTTAAAGAGACACATATATCCCAATGTTCATTGCAGCACTATTTACAATAGCCAGGACATGGAAGCAACCTAGATGTTCATCGACAGATGAATGGACAAAGAAGTTGCAGTACATATATGCAACGGAATATTACTCAGCCAATTAAAACAGGAACAAATTTGAGTCAGTTTAACTGAGGAGGACAAACTTAAAATCTATTATACAGTGTGAATTAAATCAGAAAGAGAAAAACAAATATCATATATTAATGCATATATTTATATACAGAATCTATAAAAATGGTACTGATAAAACTATTTGCAGGGCAGAAATAAAGACAAAAACATAGAGAATGGATTTGTGGACATAGTAGGGGAAGGAGAAGGTGGGATGAATTGAGAGATTAGCACTGAAACATACATTGCCATGTTTAAAACAGATAGCTACTAGGAAGTTCAGAGAAGGCAATGGCACGCCACTCCAGTACTCTTGCCTGGAAAATCCCATGGACGGAGGAGCCTGGTAGGCTGCAGTCCATGGGGTCGCTAAGAGTCAGACATGACTGAGGGACTTGATTTTCACTTTTCACTCTCATGCATTGGAGAAGGAAATGGCAACCCACTCCAGTGTTCTTGCCTGGAGAATCCCAGGGATGGGGGAGCCTGGTAGGCTAACGTCTATGGGGTCGCACAGAGTCGGACACGACTGAAGTGACTTAGCAGCAGCAGCAGCAGTAGGAAGTTGCTGTATAACACAGGGAACTCAGTCTGGTGCTCTGGGATGACCTAAAGGAGTGAGATGAGGGGCTGGGAGGGAGGCTTCAGAGGGAGGGGATATATGTATACTTATATCTGATTATTGTTGTATGCAGAAACCAACACAATATTGTAAAGCAATTATCCTCCAATTAAACATAAAAATTAAAAAAAAAATAGAACTACCATGTCATCCAGCAATCCCATTTTTGGGTATATATATCAAAGAAAACAAAATCAGTATTTTAAAGCGATATCTGTATTTCAACATTCCATTGCAGCATTATTCATAATAGTCAGATATGAAAACCTAAGGGTCCATCAACAGATGGATGAATGGATAAAAAAAATGTGGTAAAAATACATACAATGGAATATTATTCAGCCACGAAGAGGAGGGGAATCCTAATATTTGTAATAACATGAATAAATCTGGAGGACATTATGCTAAATGGAATAAGCCAGACAGAGAAAAAGACAAATACTGTGTGGTATCCCTTTATATGGAGTCTTAAAAAAAATGTCAAACTCAGAGAAGCAGAGAATAGAACAGTGGTAACCAGGGACTGGGTCTTCGGGGAAAAGGGGAGATGTTGGCCAAAGGGTACACATTTACAGTTTATGTAGCATGACTAAGTCTAGAGATATAATGTACAGGCATGATGACTAAATAAATAATAGCATTGACAACGTTAATGACCATTTTGTTTCATCATAGAAAATAGCCCATTGATTCTGTTCATGGGCTTCCTACCTTGTAAAAAGGATAAAGTTGCTCCATGATCTTACTGTGATGGCAAAATCTCTTCCACCTAAGCATGTGTAAATATTTACTCTGGGCCAGCTGGGTAATTCTCTCTGTATAATGCTTTAACAACAACAACAAAAATTAACGAGAATACAATTAGGAAGGAAGGAAGGAGGGGTGTTCTCAGTCGTGACTGACTCTTTGCGACCCAATGGACTGTAGCCCGCCAGGCTCCTCTGTCCATGGGATTCTCCAGGCAAGAATACTGGAGTGGGTTGCCATTTCCTCCTCCAGGGGATCTTCCCACCCCAGGGATTGAACCCATGTCTCCTACATTGGCAGGTGGGTTCTTTACCAACTGCACCATGGGAAGACTGGATTAAACCTTAAGAACAGAAATAATAGGAAAATAAGTTTGGCTGTTTTTAAAGGATCTACCAATACTTTCTACATGAAGATCATAAAATTAAGAAACCTGGCTCAATATACCATTCAAATTTAAATAGATATTTTGTCAATCCAACAGATTATAATTTCATCTATCAGTTGTTGAAATTTTAACAGTGACATAAAAGCCTATAAAATTATCTAAAGCTAAGCTTAAAATTTTTTTAAAAACTGAAGTTTATGAATCTAAAGTACAAAGAACATTATAAAGGAGATTATAGCTTTTAACCTTAGATCAAGAATTTTACTTATACTTAAGTGTAGTCAAATGGAGAAGGCAATGGCACCCCACTCCAGTACTCTTGCCTGGAAAATCCCATGGATAGAGGAGCCTGGTAGGCTACAGTCCATGGGGTCACTAAGAGTTGGATACGACTGAGCAACTTCACTTTCACTTTTCACTTTCATACATTGGAGAAGGCAATGGCACCCCACTCCAGTACTCTTGCCTGGAGAGTCCCAGGGACGGGGGAGCCTGATGGGCTGCCATCTATGGGGTCACACAGAGTCGGACATGACTAACGCGACTTAGCAGCAGCCACAAGTGTAGTCAAATAAGCCAATTTTTAAAAAATGTTATTTCTGATAAAAAATAATACTGCTATGATGGAATAAGTAGGATCAGATGCACCCTTCTATCATAAACCATTAGAAAATAGGGCAAATTACACAAAGCAACTGTTTACTGACATGCAACAACAGGCAATGCAGAACTCTTGTCCTTGAGAGAAAGGAAACAAATGAAATGAGCTCTGGTTTTCTGTCTGAAGAAGGCAGTTTTTGAACTAGAATAGGAAATCAGAGCATGATGGTCTCTCTGAGTTAAGGATAGAGAAATCAAATTTGGAAAGCTGAGTCAGCTGGAGTTGACAGGGCAGAGTAATGGAGAGGAGAAAGTTATGCAAAAAAGGGCTCCAGAAACCTACACAGAGATTTCTGAGTTCTTTGCTGACTATTAAGCACTGCATTGCAGAGGGTGGAACTCCTTGAGGCTGTGCAAAGAATATCAAACTAGGGAATTGTAAACGGAACATTTCTCAGAGTTCAGACAGAACTAGAAGACGTTCAACTTTCAATCTGACAGAGTAAAGAGTCCTCACTAAATACCTGCGGCATTCAGCAGAGACACAAAAGGGGTGACAATTTAGTAAGAAGAATAAACTATGTCTGGAGTAAAAGTTACTCTAAACCTGCTCTAGGAAAGCTTCAAGACCAAGCCTTGTAAGTGTGAAACTGATCTATAACTTAATTGCCTGCTAGAATGAAGTATAACATCCTTAAAGGAATATAAAAAAAATCAGCATTCAGCAATGTAAAACTGCAATGCCTAGCCTCTAGGAAAAATTACTAGACATGCAAAGAAGCAGAAAAATATGACCTATAAGATGGGGAAAAATTAATGAAGAGAAACAGGCCCAGAAATGGCACCAGTGATAAAATGAGCAAACAAGGACTTTAAAGGAGTTTTTATTACTATGCTCAGTATGTTCAAGAATTGAAAGGAAAATGTGAACATAATAGAGAAATGAAAAATAGTTTAAAAAGTTAAATAGAGCTTTTAGAAACGAAGACTACAATATATGAAATAAAAAATTCATTGGATAGGATTAACAGCAGATTAGAACTGGACATGGAACAATGGACTGATGCAAAATTGGAAAAGAAATATATCAAGGCTGTATATTATCACCCTGCCTACTTAACTTATATGAAGAGTACATCATGCTAAATGCCAGGTGGGATGAATCACAAGCTGGAATCAAGATTGCCAGGAGAAATATCAACAACCTCAGATATGCAGATGATACCACTCTAATGGCAGAAAGTGAAGAGGAATTAAAGAGCCTCTTAATCAGGGTAAAAGAGGAGAGTGAAAACCTGGCCTAAAACTCAACATTCAGAAAACTAAGATCATGGCATCTGGTCCCATCACTTCATGGCAAACAGATGGGGAAATAATGGAAACAGTGACAGATTTTTTTTTTTTTTTTCTGAGCTCCAAAATCACTGTGGATGGTGACTGCCCCCATGAAATTAAAAGATGCTTGCTCCTTGGAAAGAAAGCTATGACAAACCTAGACAGCACATTAAAAAGCTGAGACATCACTTTGCTATATACATATAGTCAGTGCCATGGTTTTTCCAGTAGTCAGGTATGTAGTGAGAATTGGACCATAAAGAAGGCTGAGTGCAGAAGAATTGATGCCTTCAAATTGTGGTGCTGGAGAAGACTCTTGAGAGTCCCTTGGACAGCAAGGAGATCAATCCAGCCAATGCTAAAGGAAATCAGTCCTGAATATTCATTGGAAGGACTGATGCTGAAGCTGAAACTCCAATACTTTGCACATCTGATGGGAAGAGCTGACTCATTGGAAAAGACCATGATGCTGAGAAAAATTTAGGACAGGAGGGGAAGGGGGCAACAGAGGATGAGATGGTTGGATGGCATCACAGACAAAGGACATGAGTCTGAGCAAACTCAGGAGATAGTGAAGGACAGGGAAGCCTGGCATGCTACAGACCAAGGGGTCACAAAGAGTCAGACAAGACTTAGCAACTGAACAACAATAGGAGCAGCAGAGGATTAGACAGTGAAGAAGAAAAGGTTAGTAAACTTGAAGATATAGCAATAGAAACTATACAAAATGAAGCATGGAGGGGGGAAACAGAAAAATTTAACAGAGCCTCAGTGATTTATGGAAGATATGAAGTGATTTAACATATATGTCTAGGCTTCTCAAGTGATGCTAGTGGTAAAGAACCCACCTGCCAATGCAGGTAGATGTAAGAGACACAGGTGTGATCCTTGGGTTGGGAGGATCCCCTGGAGGAGGGCATGGCAACCCATTCCAATATTCTTGCCTGGAGAATCCCATGGACGGAGGAGCCTGGCAGGCTGCAGTCAATAGAGTGCAGAACAGACACGACTGAAGCATGCACGAATGAAATGTATATGTCGCTGCAGTCCCAAAAGGACAAGGAGGGATATAAAATACATTTGGAGAAATAACAGTTGAAAAAACTTTTAATTGATAAAAATGATAAAATCACAATCCAAGAAGTTCAACCAACTCCAAGCAAGAGAAACACAAAGAAAACCTCATCAAGGAACATCATAATCAATAGCTTAAAACCATTAAGAGAAAATCTTAAAAGCAACCAGAGAACAAAAGAATAAAAAGTATTAGGAAATGGAAACAATGCAAACCAGAAGACAGTAGAGCAACACATTTAAAGAGATAAAAGGGAAAAAATATCAGCCTAGAATACCATATTGAACAAATATACCTTTCTAAAATGAAGGCAAACAAAGACCTTTTTTTTAATTCAAACAAATACCAAGAGAATTTGGTCCTTGGCACATCTGTTCTACAAGAAATGTTAAATTAAGTTCTTTAGGCAGAAGATAAATGATAACATATGGAAACTTGGATTCTACCAAGCTTTTTCAAAGCTTTTGCCCGTCTAGTCAAAGTTATGGTTTTTCCAGTAGTCATGTATGGATGTGAGAGTTGGACTATAAAGAAAGCTGAGTGCCAAAGAATTGATGCTTTTGAATTGTGGTGTTGGAGAGTCCCTTGGACAGTAAGGAGATCAAACCAGTCAATCCTAAAGGAACTCAGTCCTGTATATTCATTGGAAGGACAGATGCTGAAGCTGAAACTCAATATTTTGGCCACCTGATGCAGAAAAGTGACTCACTGGATGCCAGAAAAGATTGAAGGCAGGAGAAGAAGGGGACTGCAGAGGATGAGATTGGTTGGATAGCATCACTGACTCTATGGACATGAGTTTGATCAAGCTCCGGGAGTTGGTAATGGACAGGGAGGCCTGGCATGCTGAGGTCCACAGTGTCGCAAAGAGTTGGACACAACTGAGTGATTGAACTGAACTGAAGCTTTTTCAGCCTCTGCACTATTGATGTTTGGGACTGAATAATTCTTTGCAGTCAAGGGGTGGTTCTGTGCATTGCAGGATGTTTAGCAGCATCCCTGGCCTCTACTCACTAGAAGCCAGTAGCAACCCACTGCTGCTGCTAAGTCGCTTCAGTCGTGTCCAACTCTGTGCGACCCCATAGAGGCAGCCCACCAGGCTCCCCCGTCCCTGGGATTCTCCAGGCAAGAACACTGGAGTGGGTTGCCATTTCCTTCTCCAAAGCATGAAAGTGAAAAGTGAAAGTGAAGTCGCTCAGTCGTGTCCGACCCTCAGCGACCCCGTGAACTGCAGCCTTCCAGGCTCCTCCATCCATGGGATTTTCCAGGCAAGAGTACTGGAGTGGGGTGCCATTCCAACCCACTCCCCTCCCCAAATCATGACAGCCAAAAATGTCTTGCCAAGCATCTCCAACCTTCACCCTCCCCTCCTTTTCTCTCCCACGAGAAACACTGATACACACTAAGGAATGAAGAGTGCCAGAAATATTAGGGAAAGAGAATCCTGGATGAAAATAATGACATTAGTTTGACTTGCAAACAAAATCTGAATACTTTTGTTTCTGTATGATTTATTATTAGTTAATTGCTAACTTATTACTTATTAGTTAGTTGCTAATAATCTACTTTGTATGCATAGTGAGGTTGTAACTCAAAACACAAGAGTAAAGAACAATTAATTTTTAAAATCTAAGCAGTACATGCTTATTATAAATTTTTTTTAGTTTTAGAAAAATTATAAAATTTTAAAAATAATTTCTATCATAAAAAATTTAGAAAATGCATAAAAGCAAAAAAAGGAAATTCATTGTTTGCCATTCAAAGACAGTAATTACTAACATTTTGGCCTATGTCTGCTCTTCAAGTGATTTTTCTGTACACTACATGACCATTATTGTAATATACATACACACATATGTTTTTGTTACCTAATATTACATAACACAATAATTCTTTATGCAGAAAATCTTTAAAGGCAGAACAATAATCTATCAAATACCATACTGTTTTTCTTAACTCTCCTATGATTAGACATTTAGGCAACTCCAATTTTTTCACTTTTATTATAATGCTGCAATAATGATCATTATGGAATATCTTCCCCCCACTCCCCATGTTGTGAGTTATTTTCTTAAGAGAGATTTCCAGAAATATCTTCCTTAGGTCAGCCAACAGTTTTTGAGGTCTGCAACTATCTTAGTCAATGTTGTATTGCTTCCTAATACCAGCACAGGGAGTAACTAGTAGAAACTTTGCCAATTGTCTAGCGACTGTAACTAAGCTGAACTTAAATGGCATGTTGTAGCTGTTGTTCAGTTGCTAAATCGTGTCTGACTCTTTGTGACCCCATGGACTGCAGCACTTCAGGCTTCCCTGTCCTCCACTATTTCCCGGAGTTTGGCATGGGTCTCTAGCAAAGAAGAGCATTTATATGAACCAAATTCTGCAAACCATACATATAGAGAATATTGTACCCTGGCCAGAGGACATACCAGAAAGCCAATTTTGTTCATACATTTCTACTAAATTTCAAATCTCCTTTTCAAATTACAAAATGACTCTTACCTGCAACAGAAGCAAAGGTAAATTTTCAGGAGTGTACTCTCTCCTTAGGCAGCTCTCTAGCTCCCTCTGCATGACATCTGATTGAATAACAAGGGACTTTGACTCAGCCACCTGAACCCCGGAGAACAGAGCAAGCAAAGAAAGGGAAAGAAGGAAACAAAACAATCAGTGTCTATGACAGAAAATGACATACAATTTCTGATCGCTTTTATATGTTATGCTGTTATACCTAAGATTTCAAATAATTATTTTTAACATCATAAATCAAGGAACTGTAAAGTTGAACACTCTACAAAAATCAGATATCTCTGAAGGATTGGCCTTCTCTGGTCCAGCAGTGAGCTGAATGTTTTTTCTTCGTAAACATTGTCAGTAAGATCAGCTGCTTGTTTACAAAAAGTTTTCCTTGTCAAGAGTTTCCAACAATTTAGCAAATCCTAATTCACTGTGGTATTGAAATAGCCCATTGTTTTACTCACCTGTAAAGTTTTCTTTAGGGCCAGTTCCCTTTCTCTTCTAAAGTAAGAGATGTCCTTCGGCATTCGAACAGAGCTGCAGAAAATTTTATGCAACAGAAGTTGTAATTATAGAAGCTATTATAAATCAGATTAAAGACTGTTGCTATTGTTTAGTCGCTAAGTCAAGTCTTATTCTTTGCAACATCATAGACTGCAGAGCACCATGCTTCCCTGTCCATCACTATCTCCTGGAGTTTGCTCAAACTCATGTTCATTGCGTCTGTGATGCTATCCAATCATCTCATCCTCTATCACCCACTTCTCCTCCTGCCCTGATTAATCTGCAACTCCACAACTGCTCATTTCTAAATAAACATATTACACTGGATTATTGGTGGCATGTAAAGGCCACAGGCTTCTGTCTTAGAATCTCTCTTGTGTATACCTCATTCCTGTTAAACCTTAACTTGGGCCAGATGTCCTCTCCTTCTAGTCTTTCCTTTTACCCCAACTTATCTCTCTAGAAAGAGAGACAGTGGTGAGGACGTTTCTTACTCCTACCCATAGTTCCTTCTATAATCTCATTTCTAACAATTACTGTGCTTATCAGACCTCTATCTCATCGATTTTATTTGACACATAAAATAAGTATTATTCAAACAAAACGTTTTTATTTTTGTGTTCTAGCTCAGTTATCTGGAGGATGAAAATGACCCTTATATATCAAACATGAACTACTTTGGAAATTATTTTAACCAAATTTTCTGCTTCAAAAAATGTATTCATCTCTAGGAAAAACACTGCAGAAGTGCTTGCTTAAGCACCCTCATTGACTGTTGTCCAAGCCTAACCATGAGGAAGGTGTTTGCACCAGGGACTCTGACATAAGGAAGTACAAGCAGCATTGCCCTGGGGTCTGATAAGAGGTGGGACCCTGGGTCAGAAAGAGGGATCCTCTCCACATTGGGTGTAAGATACACCCCAGGGCTTGGTCGCTTCGGGAACATTAAAACCATGGTGCAAATGTTACTGTATTAAGATGGGACTCTTAATACAGACTCTTGCAAACACTGGCAAGGGGACCACAGGAGATCATTCTGGAATACATGTGAGAAATGAGATTTGAAGGTGATTGTAGTCAGTAAAGTTCAGATTAATATTGTTCATGTGACCATTTATCAGTCCTCCTTGAATAAGTTTTAAGGGAAGATGAAAATAGATTGTTAGTTTATACACTTGTCAGCAGTTCACCCCACTGGAATCATGGTCCTGTTTCTCAAAGGAACACCAGGCTGACAGTCAGAAGGCCTCCCAATCATGTGGGACTAAGAAACCCATGAGCCAGCTATGTTGAATTCCCAGCTGCAGTTGGAATAATGCCTTCTCTTATCTCATGTCTTGGTTTTGATGAAAAAAGATACAAGTTTTGAAAGGGCCTTGAGGGTAAAAGCATGAATAAATCAAAGGTATAATTTCTGTGATTACTGGGTACCTGTATCCTGGCTACAGCCTCACAGAGATGGAAAACCAGTAACCACCTAGAAAGGGGACCAGCTACTAAACAGGCAGTCAGGGAAACAGAAGAAACCCATTCTTTCCCTGCCCTCTTGTCTTCTAATTCTTTGGCATGCTGGGAGTTTGGGTGGGATTCAGGGTTCAGCTCTCTGACCCTCTCTTGCTCAGATCATGCCTTTCCTCTCAGTTAACCTCAAAGTGTCTGTGAATGACCTAAAGAGTTCAATTGCTATCATTGGCAGCATTTACCTGTAGAATAGTTCTTAATAGAACATCATTTTGCAGAATTCACTATCAAATACCTCATATTATTTTTGTTTTGAAATTTCTCATCAAAATCAAGGTCAAATTCAGTTAAAATATCATTGGAGAAAATAAGGTTTCATTGACTATGGTTTGTATAATAGCTTCTGGAATCTTAAGACAATGATATGTGTGAGATGGAAGAGCACTTTTTCATTTTCTTTGGTAGCACATTGCCTCTAAATGCCTTGACGATTCTAGAATATAGGAAAGCCTTAAGGGCAGCAGTCAAGCCTGAGCTTGAGATGCTGCCAAATGTCCAAGTAAAAAGGAGAGGGGGGCTCTGATGGAGATTATGGGATGTGAGTAGTGGTTGAAGCTCTTGAAGACCATGCCTTCACACTGCCACTATTTACCTGTAAGTTTGATGAGCTGACCCCTGGAGAGTCCATTGTTCTTCTATCTCAGACTTCAGTTCAGTCAATTGTGTAGCCAGTTCTTTTTCCAACACCTGGATCCTTTCTGTGGAAGCGATCTTATAAATTTCATCCATGGTTTGCAATTACTAATTTTCTGATCCCTGAAAAAAAGAGCACAAAACTTGTGGCTGATTCCATTGGTGACCATTACCCAGTGTGTGAGACTTTGTCTATCATTGTCCAAGAAATCACGTCAACTTTGTGGAAATTACAACTTTTTGTAATTTGGAGAAACAGCTGGATTAGACTATCATTTATGAGTTAATCACTATTTGGTGAATAGTAGAGAAAATATAGGTTATATCTCCATTGATCATCTTTATTCAGCCCAGTTCACCTTTAGAAATATCTCTATTCCAGCTTTGATTGTGCTGCTGCTGCTAAGTCGCTTCAGTCGTGTCCAGCTTCGTGCCACCCCAGAGACGGCAGCCCACCAGGCTCCCCTGTCCCTGGGATTCTCCAGGCAAGAACACTGGAGTGGGTTGCCATTTCCTTCTCCAATGCATGAAAATGAAAAGTGAAAGTGAAGTCGCTCAGTCGTGTCCGACTCCTAGTGAGTCCAATTTATTAAATGAGATTGGATCCCCCCTGCCTGACCTCCATTGTCTTCATAAAGGCTTGTGGGGCTTACACACTAAATGTTTGAGTGGTGGTCACTCTGCTTTCTATCACTTCTGCTGGAACAAATAATAGGTATGTACAGGATCCCTCTACATGCCGAAAGCATATATCCGTAACTTTTTTGAAGGCATGAGCTTCTGACCAGAGGGAATAGACTGTGGGTGGAGAGCTGTGTAACATGATCATCATCCATGTAACTTTTGGACTCAGAAGAAAATCATGCTTATGTATATGAAAGTATTTTCTTAATTTTAAATGCTTATATTTGTCCTATACCTTTTATAAATAAAATAGTTGATGACCGCACCCTCCCCTACTCCCCACCACCACCCCAGTTCACAGCCTGTCAGATTCAATACAACTGTATGCTAAGTACTTAGTGTCAATATTTTTATTAGCAACACAGATTAACTTCATGACCCAGAATGAGACACATCAATTGCAAGAGATTCAGTAGATGACGTGTTTCCTCTGCTACTGCTGCACTCGTCTGTCCTGGACAAGGGGGTAGAGTCAACTTGGGCCACCTTAAGGAAGTTTTAAATCTTTAAATCTTCCTTTTAAGATTTTTATTTTTCATTTTCAGAGGTATTTCCTCAAGTTAATCTGCTGGATTTTCAAAAAATATGTAAGATATAGAGTTGTGTGTGTGTGTGTGTGTAGAGGCTACCTTTGGAAGCCTATTTATTCTTTTTATAAATATTATAAATGGAAATGAGCATCGTGTTCAGTCAAGGTTGTGAACCTGCAGAGTTATAAATCCGTCATGTTTGGCACACTGCTGGAGCTCAATAAAATGCACTGTTGTTGTTCTCAGCAAAAGCAAAATGTTATGAAAACTATTTGCCACTTGGCAGTGAGTGTCCTTTCAAGTTGGGCAAACAGTTAAACAGCTGCCTTAACAGCTGCATTCCAACTAGCAGCCAAGAGTGGCAGCAACACAGACTGACATTTTTCTTTCAAAGGGTGGACATTCTGCTTTTATTTTCTGATCCATTTTCAACACTTCACAGCTCAGAAATGAGAACATTTATTCCGGCATCACTTAGCTTGCTACACAGTCAAATACAGTATTCACAAAATTAACATAAGGAGAAGTTGGTCATTGCCAACTGTCCATGAAATGCATCCAACCCAGAGGAATCCACGCCTGCTGAGCACTCATGACTAGTGTTAAAGCGACAAACAACTATTTATTCTGGGAGGCGGAAAGGTGGGTTTCTTTTATTGAGCACCTACTCTGTGTGAGGCAGGCACTGGGCTCTCATTTAGTCTCAGAAAAGATTCTCAAGAATTGTTTCAATAGTGTTTTTTTAAAATAAATACATTTAATTATCAATTGTAAACAAACCAAAATCCCCTTTATTAACTATGTTTAAAAAGTGATAGAATCTAAGCTGTAAGAAAAAGATGGTAAGATTAGCTTGAGTAGGGTGTGAGGGTGTTCAGTGTGTAAAGTGGGCTTCAAAGGGTTCAGGGATGTTAAGAGAAATACTTAGTAACTTTAGAGTATTATAGGAAAATGTATAATTAATGTCAAAAACTTCAAAGTGACTACAAAAAGAATGGAAATGCAACACAGACCTTCCCAAGCTAGTGGGGCAGGTGGGGGCAGTGAGGGATAGGAAATGGGTCTTTTAAATCCAACAGAGGGTAGGAAAAGAGAAAAAAAGAGAAAGAAGTATGTAAGAAATGAAGTCAAATATTTTGGTAACTATGATAAATGTAAATGGCTAAAGCCCATCTATCAAAACACATGCATCAGCAGTTTTGAACATTTTTAAAGCCACTAACATTTGGTAATGTGATGTGTACCAAAATAAAACAATGATTTTTATTCTAGCAAATGCCAGAATAGAATTTAAACTGTAAGCAAGTCTCCCCTGTATCACCATGGGGCAATTCTATCTTCTTCATGAAGACCTGCACTCTATAATCTCCCTATGTAAACCACTTCTGATACTTGGTCATCTTTGATCATCAACATATTCTTCCTCTGTACAGATGAAATTTCTCTTGTTATACATTATATGCCTTCTGGATCAGTAAGACCATTACAACAAAAAGTCACAGCCATCAGTGGCTTAAGGAACAAAATTGATTAAATGTGACTAATGTAATGTGTTTGGAAAATGTGTGTAAAGTAATGTGTCTGCTCCTCTTGGACATTCAGTGACCCCCGTTCCTTCCAGGTCAGTGCCATCATCCCCTAGGCATTGTTCAAACATAGTTGTGTTTTCTCTTTAGTGTGGCTATAGAACATGATCTTTAGCTGGATGAAGGGACGCAGACAGATATATTCGATGTTCTGAATTGGTTAACCTGCTTCTACTTCTAGTTTGTTGTTGTTGTTCAGTTGCTCAGTCATGTCCAACTCTGAGACCCCGTGGACTGCAGCATGCCAGGATTCCCTGTCCTTTGCTATCCCCCAGAGTTTGCTCAAACTCCTGTCCATTGAGTTGATGATGCCATCCAACCACCTCATCCTCTGTCACCTGCTTCTCTTCCTGCCCTCAGTCCTTCCCGGCATCAGGATTTTTTCCAGTGAGTTTACCAAGAGCTTTGTTTCTTTGGCATCTATTGAGCTGTGCTGCGCTTAGTCACTCAGTTTTTGCAACCCATGGACTGTAACTTGCCAGGCTTCTCTGTCCATGGGGACTCTCCAGGCAAGAATACTAGAGTGGGTTGCCATGCCCTTCTCCCAATCCAGGGATTGAACCCAAGTCTCCTGCATTGCAGGCAGATTCTTTACCAGCTGAGCCACCAGGGAAGCCCAAGAATACTGGAGTGGGGAGCCTATACCTTCTCCAGGAGATCTTCCTGATCCAAGAATCAAACCGAGGTCTCCTGCATGCAGGCAGATTCTTTAACAGCTGAAGTACCTATTGAGATTAGCATGTGATTTTATTTTTTAATATGGTGAATTTCACAGATAATCTATTGTTAAAGGCAAAACTGCTTTTTTAGAATAAATCCCACTTGGTAATGACCTTTTTTTTTTTTTTAAGTAAAATGAACTCACTTTGCTACCATGGTGTTCAGGATGTTTGCTTTTATGTTAAAGCAGGCTTAAAATTCAAAAACCTAAGATCATGGCACCCAGTCCCATCACTTTAAGGAAAATAGATGGGGAACAAGTGGAAACGATGACAAATTGTATTTCCATGGGCTGCAAAAATCGCTGTGGACGGTGACTGCAGCCATGAAATTAAAAGATGCTTACTCTTTGGAAGGAAAGCAATGACAAACCTAGACAGTGTATTAAAGAGCAGAGACATCATTTTGCTGATGAAAGTCTGTATAGTCAAAGCTATGGTTTTTCTAGTAGTCACATATGGATGTGAGAGTTGAACCATAAAGAAGGTTGAGCACCAAAGAATGATGCTTTCAAACTGTGGTGCTGAAGAAGACTCTTGAGAGTCCCTTGGCCTGCAAGATCAAACCAGTCAATCCTAAAGGAAAACAACCCTGAATATTCATTGGAAGGACTGATGCTGAAACTGAAGGTCCAATACTTTGGCTACACAATGCAAAGAGCTGATTCATTGGAAAAGACCCTGATGATGGGAAAGATTGAGGGCAGGAGAAGAAAGGGGCAATAGAGGATGAAATGGTTGGATGCCATCACTGACTCACTGGACATGAGTTTGAGCAAACTCATGGAGATAGTGAAGTACAGGAAAGCTTGTTGTGCCACAGTCCACAAGGTCGCAAAGAATTGGACACGACTGAGCAACTGAACAACAACCTCTATATTCCAATATAATTCCTTATTACAGACTACCTTAACCTTAAAATTTTGTTTTCATGCTGTATTCCACTCTAAAGCTAGCAATTTTTTTTCTGCAGTCTACCTTTTACTATCCAAATGAAAACCTTATGATTTAAACCATACACCTCCTTCCTATAATTCATGCAAATGTTTAAATACTTCTACATAAAACTCCACAATATATTTTATTCTTGCTACTTTGAAAGTCAGTTATTTTTTACCCATGTATTTGTCTTTCCTGTTGCTCTTCTTTCTGGAAGGTCTGTGCTTCCATTTGAGTTCATTTTCCTTTACCCTGAAGAACTTCCTTTAATATTTTTCATAGTGTGGGTCTGCTATTGATGGATTCTCTCAACTTTTATTTGTCTGAATAAGTCTATTTTTACTATGATCTCTAAAGGTATTTTATTTGGATACAAATTTGACAGATTTTTTTTCTTTCAGCACTTTAAATGTCTTTTGGCTTCCATAATTTCAGTACAATAGTCATTTGCTTTATTGTTCCTTTGTGATAAAGTAATGTGCCTTGTTTTCTCTTGCTGCTTTTAAGACTTCATCTTTGTCAGCAGTTCAGCTACAATACACTTATTTACCTAATCCTTTGCATATATCCTTGCTGTGGATTAAGGTTCATTGAACTTCTTTAATGTTTGAAATGATGTCTATCACCAGTTTCGGAAATTTCTTGACTATTATGTTTTCATATATTGCTTCTACCCCTTTTTCTAATACTTATCCTTCTATGACTCTAATTAATATATGTTTAATTGCTTCCCCATATTCCATATGTCTCTTATACTAGTTTTATTCTTTCCATTCTTTTTGTCTCTGTGCTTCAGTTTTGTGTATTATCAACTTATCTGTCCTCAAGTTCACTCTTTGCTCAGTCCAAGCTATTGTTAAAACTATAAATGAATTCTCAATTTTAGCTATTATATTTTTTAAATCTATAAAGCATGTTAAATCATTTTTATAGATTCCAATTCTGTCAAAATTATCCATCATTTTATCTATTTTGTCCCATCTTTTCCTTTTCTTCCCTGCACATAAATAATTATTTAAAAAACCCTGCCTGCTAATTTGAATATCTGGATCATCTATGGATCTGCTTTTATCATTTGCATTTTCTCTTATCATTCACATTTTCTTGCCTCTTCTCAAGTCTTGTAATTTATTACATGCCATATTTTGGGTTTAAAATGAACAAATGGGACTTGTAATGATGTTATTTTCCCTCATAAAGGTTCTCCGTTTTCCTCTGTTAGATGCATAATTTGAAGGGCTGACCACCTTAATACAACAAGGAACTGAACTAAATTGGTGCTGATTCCAGTTTTAGACTCAGTCTACCTCTTGCTTTTTTTCTTAAGGTGTGGCTCACTTGGACTTCTGATGGGTAGCTTGGGAGGTCTATTTCAACACTTAAACACTATGGGAGATTCAGTCTGCCCTTTGGGAGTTTTGTTTAGCTCATTAGCCTCCCACCTCATGTAGCCTGAAAATCTGGCAAAGTCTTGAGAGGAAAATTTATCAAGTGTTCCATGTTGATTTCTGTCATTAGTAGAAATCTGTCTTCAAAGCACTGTGGATAGATTTCACCATGACTTTGCAGTCCACCTTATTTCTTGGGTATGGCCTTCTAAGGCTTCTGACTCATAGTTGGTCATTCCCTTCCTTCTCATGCCTGAAATTCCCTCCTTCAAAAGTTTTGAGCTTAGCCTCCCATTCCATCAAGTTCAATATCTGGCAAAAACTTGAAGAAGAGACCTGTCATATGTTTGATGCAGTCCCTTTTTCTTGTTGTTCAGTCCCTCAGTCATGTCCAACTCTTTGCAACCTCTGGGACTCCAGCATGCCAGGCATCCCTGTCCTTCACTATCTCTTGAGTTTTCTCAAACTTATGTCCATTGAGTGAGTGATGCCACTCATCCATCTAACTCCTTTGTTGCCCCATTCTCCTCCTGCTCTCAATCTTTCCCAGCATCAGAGTCTTTTCCAATGAGTTTGCTCTTTGCAACAAGTGGTCAAAGTATTGGAGCTTCAGCTTTAGCATAAGTCCTACTAATGAATATTCAGGGTTGATATCCTTTAGGATTGACTGGTTTGATCTCCTTACAGTCCAAGGGATTCTTAGGAGTCTTCCCCAACACCACAGTTCAAAAGCATCAATTATTTGGTGCTCAGCCTTATTTATGGTCCAACATCTGTACATGACCAATAGAAAAACAATAGCTTTGACTAAATGGACCTTTGTCGGCAAAGTGATGTCTCTGCTTTTTAATACTCTGTCTAGGATTGCCACAGCTTTTCTTCCAAGGAGCAAGCATCTTTTAATTTCATGGCTGCAGTCACCATCTAGTGATTTTGGAGTCCAAGAAAATAAAGTTTGTTATTCTTTCCATTGTTTCCCCATCTATTTGCCATGAAGTGATGGGACTGAATACCATGATCTTAGTTTTTTCAATGTTGAGTTTTAAGCCAGCTTTTTCACTCTCCTCTTTCACCTTCATCAAGAAGTTCTTTAGTTCCTCTTGACTTTCTACCATTAGGGTGGTGTCATCTGCATATCTGAGGTTACTGATATTTCTCCTGGCAATCTTGAATTCAGCTTGTAACTCATCCAGCCAGGCATTTCACATGATGTACTCTGCATATAAGTTAAATAAGCAGGGTGACAATATACAGACTTGATATACTCCTTTCCCAATTTGGAACCAGTCCATTGTTTCATGTCCAGTTCTAACTGTTGCTTCTTGACCCACTTACAGATTTTACAGGAGGCAGTAAGGTGGTCTGTTATTCCTATCTCTTTAATAACTTACCACAGTTTGTGATCCACACAATCAAAAGCTTTAGTGTAGTATATGAAACAGAACTAGGTATTTTTTCTGGAATTTCCTTGCTTTTTCTATGATACAACGGATGTTAGCAATTTGATCTCTGGTTCCTCACCCTTTTCTAAATCCAGCTTGTACATTTGGAAGTTCTCAGTTCACATACTGTTGAAGCCTTGTGAAATGAGGACAATTGTATGGCAGTTTGAACATTCTTTGGCATTGCCTTTCTTTAGGATTGGAATGAAAACTGACCTTTTCCAGTCCTGTGGCCACTGCTGAGTTTTCCAAATTTGCTGGCATATTGAGTGCAGCACTTTACAGCATCCTCTTTTGGAATTTTAATAGCTCAGTTGGAATTCCATCACCTGCACTAGCTTTGATCATAGCGAGCTTTCTAAGGCCCACTTGATTGCACACTCCAGGATGTTTGGCTCTAGGTGAGTGACCACACCATCATGGTTATCCAGGTCATTAAGACATTTTTGTATAGTTCTTTTGTGTATTCTTACCACCTCTTCTTAATCTCTTCTGTTTCTGTTAGGTCTATACTCTGTTCTTTATAGTGCCCATCTTTGCATCAAATGTTCCCTTGGTATCTCTAATTTTCTTGAAGAGATCTCTAGTCTTTCCTATTCTATTGTATCCCTCTATGTATTTGCATTGTTAAGAAGCCTTTCTTAACTGTCTCTGCTATTCTCTGCAACTCTGCATTCAGATGGCTATATCTTTCTTTTTCTCCTTTGCCTTTTGCTTCTCTTTTCTCAGCTATTTGTAAGACCTCCTCAAACAACTATTTTGCCTTTTGGCATTTCTTTTTCTAGGGGATGATTTTGATCACTGCCTCCTGTACAATGTTATGAACCTCTGTCCATAGTTCTTCAGGCACTCTAGCAGATCTAATCCCCTGAATCTATTTGTCACTTCCACTGTATAATCATAAGGGATTTGATTTTGGTCATAACTGAATGCCCTAGTGCTTTTGCCTATTTTTTTCAATTTAAGTCTGAATTTTACAATAACGAGCTCATGATCTGAGTGACAGTCAGCTCCAGGTCTTGTTTTTGCTGACTGAATAGAATTTCTCCATCTTTGGTTGCAAAGAATAAATCAATCTGATTTCAATATTGACCATCTGGTGATGTCCATGTGTAGAGTTGATTCTTGCATTGTTGGAAGAGGGCGTTTGCTATGACCAGTGTGTTCTCTCGGCAAAACTCTGTTAGCCTTTGCCCTGCTTCATTTTGTACTCCAAGGCCAAACTTGCCTGTTACTCCAGGTATCTCTTGACTTCCTACTTTTGCATTCCAATCCCCTATGATGAAAATGACATCTTTTTTTTGGTGTTAGTTCCAGAAGGTCTTGTAGGTCTTCATAGTACTTTTCAACTTCAGCATCTTCAGCATTAGTGGTTGGGCATAGACTTGGATTACTGTGATGTTGAATGGTTGTCCACCAAGATGGTGGAGAAGGACGTGTGCTCATCTTCTCCTGCAAGAACACCAAAACTGCAGCTAGCTGCTAAGCACAATTGATAGGAGAATGCTGGAACCCACCAAAAAAGATACCCCATGTCCAAGGACAAAGAAGAAGCCACAAACAGATGGTAGGAGGGACATAATGCTGTTTAAAATCAAAATACCTGCCAGAGACTCTTAGAGGACACAGACAAAACCTTGTGTGCACTAGGACCCAGGGAAAGGAGCAGTGACCCCCCAACTACAGTCTGAGCCAGACCTGCCTGTGAGTGTTTGAGGGTCTCCTGCAAAGGCATGGTCAGCAGTGGCCTGATACAGGGACAAGGCCACTGGCAGCAGTGGTCCTGGGAGGTGCAGCATGTGACAAAGTCCTTTGGAGGAAGTTGCCATTAGTCCCATCATAGAGCTGCCGGGCTGGCGATCCACAAACTGGAGAACAATTATACCAAAGCAGTTCTCTCACTGTTGTGAAGGTTCTAGGCCCCACAACAGACTTCCCAAGCTGGGGAGCCAGCAAAGGGACTTGGAATCCCCACAGAACCTGACTTTGAAGGTCAGTGGGATTTGGTTACAGAATTTCCACAGGACTGGGGACAAAGAGACTCTTGGAAAAACAAAACCTTGTGTGCACTACAACCCAGGAGAAAGGAGCAGTGACCCCATTGAGTTAGACTTGCCTGTGAGTGGAAGTCTCCAGCAGAGGCACAGGTCCATTGTGCATGGCTCAGGGTCAGGTTCACTGGCAGCAGCATTCCTGGGAGACATGGTGTGTTGGCATAAGTCCTCCTGGAGGAGGTTGCCATTAGGTTTAGCACAGAGACTATAGCCCTTCCATAGAGACTACGTACTGCAGAACTGGGCTGCCTCAGGACAAACTACACGAAGGGAGCACAAACCCACTCATCAGCAGAAGATTATATTAAAGATTTGCTGAGGATGGCCTTGCCCACCAGAGCAAGACCCAGTTTTCCCCATAGCCAGTCCCTCTCATCAGGAAGCTTGTACAGCCTCTTATCCACAATCATTACAGGGCAGATGGAATGAAAAACACAATCACAGAAAACTAACCAAAACGATCACATGGACCACATCTTTGTGTAATTCAGTGAAACTATGGGCCATGCAGAGTGGGGCCACCCAAGACAGATGGGTCACGGTGGAGAGTTCTGACAAAATGTGGTTCACTGGAGAAGGGAATGGCAAACCACTTCAGCATTCTTGCCTTGAGAACTCCATGAATAGTATGAAAAGGCAAAAACATGTCACTGAAAGATGAACCCCCCATGTCAGGTGTTCAATATGCCACTGGAGAAGACTGGAGAAATAGCTCCAGAAAGAATGAAGAGGCTGAGCCAAAGCAGAAATGACACCCAGTTGTGGATGTGTCTGCTGCTCAAAGTAAAGTCCAATGCTGCAAAGAACAATATTGTCTAGTAACCTGGAATGTTAGGTCTATGAATCAAGGTAAATTCAGTTCAGTTCAGTTGCTCAGTCATGTCTGATTCTTTGCAACCCCATGGACTGCAGCACGCCAGGCTTCCCTGTCCATCACCAACTCCCAAAGCTTGCTTAAACTCATGTCCACTGAGTTGGTGATGCCATCCAACCATCTCATCTTCTGTTGTCTCCTTCTCCTCCTGCCTACAATCTTTCCCAGCATCAGGGTCTTTTCCAATGAGTCAGTTCTTCGCATCAGGTGGCCAAAGTATTGGAGCTTCAGCTTCAGCGTCAGACCTTCCAATGAATATTCAGGACTGATTTCCTTTAGGATTGACTCGTTGGATCTCCTTGAAGTCCAAGGGACTCTAAAGAGTCTTCTCCAACACCAAAGTTCAAAAGCATCAATTCTTCAGTGCTCAGCTTTCTTTATAGTCCAACTCTCACATCCACATGACTACTGGAAAAACGATAACTTTGGCTAGATGGACCTTTGTTGGCAAAGTAATGTCTCTGCTTTTTAATATGCTATCTATAGGTTGGTCATGGATTTTCTTCCAAGGAGCAAGCATCTTTTAATTTCATAGCTGCAGTTACCATCTGCAGTGATTTTGGAGCCCCCCCAAAATAAAATCTGTCACTGTTTCCATTGTTTCCCCATATATTGTCATGAAGTGATGGGACTGGATACTATGATCTTAGTTTTCTGAATGTGAGTTTTAAGCCAACTTTTTCACTCTCCTCTTTCACTTTCATCAAGAGGCTCTTTAGTTCTTCTTTGCCTTTTGCCATAAGGGTGGTGTCTTTGGGGATCTGAGGTTATTGATATTTCTCCCGGCAATCTTGATTCCAGCTTGTGCTTTATCCAGCCTGGTCTTTTGCATAATATACTCTGCATATAAGTTAAATAAGCAGGGTGACAATATACAGCCTTGACATACACCTTTCCCTATTTGGAACCAAGGTAAATTGGAAGTGGTCAAACAGGAGATTACAAGAGTGAACACTGACATTTTAGGAATCAGTGAAGTAAAATGGATTACTATCATGTTGAATGGTTTGCCTTGAAAACAAACTGAGATCATTCTGTCGTTTTTGAGATTGCACCCAAGTACTCCATTTTGGACTCTCTTGTTGACTATTTAGGGCTACTCCATTTCTTCTAAGGGATTCTTGTCCATAGTAATAGATAAAATGGTCATCTGAATTAAATTCCCCCACTCCCATCCATTTTAGTTCTATTATATCTATTATACCATTATATCTATTACACCATTATATCTATTACTATGTACAAGAATCCCTTAGAAGAAATGCAGTAGCCCTCATAGAGAGTCTGAAATGCAGTACTTGGGAGCAATCTCAAAAATGACAGAATGATCTTGGTTCATTTCCATGGCAAACCATTCAACATCATAGTAACCCAAGTCTATGTCCTTTCTCTAGCAGGAATTTATCTCTTCACCATGAGACTGCAGATCTTATTATGCCTTTCTTGGACAGTTCTCCAGTTTATTTTATACTCTAGCATTCAGCAAATACCAGTCATTACTTTTCAGAATTTAAATCAAATCTGTCATGTCTGTATCCACGACCTTCAAAAACTCCCCTGGGTTCTCTTTGTTCCAGGAGAGTATCCATGCTAAAAGCAGGGTCACTGTGACCAGAATTGGTAAATGCTCTAAGAAATAAAACAGGGATTGTCAAGTGACCCAGGAAGGGACTTCCCTTTCTGGAATTTTCATTCTTCTAGTTTTCATTGTGTCTATAATTTTCAAATGACTTTAAACATATGACTTTGTAATTTATCTGTTTTAGTGGGAGTGTGGCCTTTCTAAATCTTACCTGAAGTAGAAATCTCAATACTTACTTGAGAACAAATGTATTCTGATATTTTGTATCCTATGTCATTAAATCAAACTTTTAGTCACAACCCACTAGTAATCAATGTTAGGAGCCACTAATGTATCATAATCTGCATTTGGAGAAAAACTGCTCTAATAGATCTCCAGGAAAAACCAAGATGTCTGGCTGTTTGGAAGAGTTCATCTAATAGATATGGATTAAATGGACTTCAATCCTCCTTAATATTACATAAATTCTTGAAGTGTAGAATTCTGCATGTATTTTTCTTTGAAGTATGACAAGGTCGGCTTTTGCATAGAATTAGCCTTCTCACGGAAATATTCTGCAAACGTAATTTTGTTCTACCCCTTCTACATTCTGCAAATGTAATTTTGTTCTACCTCTTTTTTGTCAAGGAAAATCAAATTCTATGATTTGTCTTAGTCATTAGTATTTTAACCCCCTACATTCTAAGTTTCCATTATTTTGTCCACAGGATGACAACTTCTTTCAAGAAAAGAGATCCCTTATATCTAAAGCACCTTCCCTCAAACTTTGGCTTTCCTCTCTGTATTACTGTCTTTCACCTTAAGTAATAATAAACCACCTCATTACTTGTTCATGAAAGGATTTGTAAGTACAAGGACCAGGCAGAAAGGAAGCACGTGTGGAAGCAAGATTGACAAAATGCTTTGCTGCCATTATCAATAAATTTGTACATCATAATCAGAAAATAAAACAACTTGTACCCTGAGAGAACTAAAATAAACAAACACAAACAGGGTCACTGTGCCTAGTTCAGTTTCGCAAAACAAAAGAATCCTTAAGTGAAAGTGAAGTTGCTCAGTTGTGCCCGACTCTTAGCAACCCCATGGACTGCAGCCTACCAGGCTCCGTCCATGGGATTTTCCAGGCAAGAGTACTGGAGTGGGGTACCATTGCCTTCTCCATCCTTGTCTTTTAGCCACTGCCATTTTGGACTCCGTTTCCCTATTCTAACTACCTAACATTCCCCCCTCAAGAGATGGGAGGCCCAATTCTTTGGGAATAGGGGCGTCGAGGTCTTTCTGGCTACTTCCTGCTGAACTGGGACGGCGAGGGCTATTGGGCCTCCCCCTCTTGCTAGTCTCAGGCCTCAGAGTCCTCATAGCAGTGTCCATCTAAGGGTGAGTGTTATTTTTCATGGTAGGCTGTAGTTTTGTATCTTTGTTGAACTGGGACCGCATGTTGTAGCTTGTTGACCTTAACTGGAGGTCAGAGCTGCATGAGCTTTCTGCTGAGTTCGTTTTTCGCTGTCCTGGTCTCCAGCATGATAGGCCTCTTGTCAGTTCCCTTGCACTGGGTTTTCTTTGCGTTCAGCGCTGAGTTGGGCTCCTGCTGTGCTTGGCTTCCTCCTTGCAGGGGCTGTGCAGAGGTTGTTTCAGCCAGGTTAAATCCGAGTCAGGGCACCAGAGATGTCAGGAGAGTGTATGGTTCTCAGTTCTTGTCTCGTCACAACAATGATTTGGAGCAACGGACATTAAAGCCCTCGGTGCATCACAGCTCTTGGGTCTTGGACAAACTGTGTCATAGCTCTTAGACAAATCAGTGTTACAGCTCTATTTTATCTAGAAGATAGCGGGAGAATCCATCCCCGAAGAAGAGAAGAGAGTGGAGGAACGTGCCAGCTTGTGTGCGGGGTGGGGATGGGGGGCAGGGGTGGGTTGAGAGAGAGAAAGAGCCTACACATGGGAGAGAGAGTGAAAGAATCCTTAGGTTTGGTTTATAAGAACTGACTTCCTAATAATAGTAACTTTGGGGACTTTCCTGGCAATCCAGTGGTTAAGACTTTGCTTTACAATGCAGGAGGTGCAGGTGGTTGGGGAGCAAAGATCCCACATGCCTTGGGACCAAAAAACCAAAACATTAAATATAGAAGCAATATTGTAACAAATTCTATAAAGACTTTGAAAATGGTCCACATCAAAAAAATCTTAAAAAAAAAAGTAACTTAGTCACCAACTTTTTGTAATATTGATAGTTGAAGATCTGTGATAATCTTTGTGGCTTTAACAATGGTATGAGAAAATTTCTGTCTTTTCTACCATGGACCGACTAATTGCAAACCTGGTAATGTTGGTAATTTTGTGGAGTTTTCACCCTCTTTTTTGTATATTTTAATTTGACGAACCAGTTTTTCTAAAGCTTAAGAGTTTTGGACTTCCCTGATGGTCCAGTGGTTAGGAATTCACGTGCCATTGTAGCAGATATGGGTTCAATCCCTGGTCCAGGAAGATTCCATATGCCGTGGGGCAACTAATCCTGTGCGCCACCACTACTGAGCCCATGCTCCAGAGCTTACACATTGCAGCTACTGAAATCTATGTGCCCTAAAGCCTATGCTCCACAACAAGAGATGTCAATGCAATGAGAAGACAGCACACCACAACTAGAGAAAGCCTGTGTGCAGCAACAACGACCCAGTACAGACGAAAAAAGAAAAAAAAGAAAAATCCTTGGAGTTTCTTGCAAACTTTTCTTGGAAGTAGACTTTTCTAAATGCTTGTATATGACTATTCCTTTGACGATTCTAGAGGTTCCGTCAAGATTTTATGTATTTATCTACCAGAGGTGCATTCATCAGCCAGAGCCAAGTAAACTGCATTGTCCACGAGGAGCAACTCAAGGGTTCTTTGAGGTATATTGTTTTTCTAGTTTTAGGGTGAATCTCCTGTGGGAAAATATTTTTTTTTAATTGAAGAATCGGTGAATTACTATACTGAGTTAGTTTCAGGTGTACAGCACAGTGATTCAGTTATACATATGTACATATATTTTCAATTTTTTCCATTATATGTTATTACAGGACATTGAATATAATATAGTTCCCTTTGCTATAGTAAATCCTTGTTGCTTATCTATTTTATATATGGTAGTATGTATCTGTTGGGGGCTTCCCAGGTAGCTCAGTGTTAAAGAATCTGCCTGCTAATACAGGAGACACAGAGGTGCTAGTTCAATCCCTGGGTTGGGAAGATCCCCTGAAGGAGAAATAGGCAACCCACTCCAGAATTCTTGCCTGGAGAATTCCATGGACAGAGGAGCCTGGCGGGCTACAGTCCAGGGGCTGCAAAGAGTTGGACACAACTGAGCAACTAACACATAGAAGCACCTCAATATATAAGGCAAATACAGACATAAAAGGTGAAATTGATAGTAACACAACAATCGTAGAAAACTGGACAGCTATGTGTAAAAGAAAGGGATTAGAATACTTCCTAATACCATACACAAAGATAAACTCAAAATGGATTAAAGACCTACATGTAAGACCAGAAACTACAAAACTTTATAGAGGAAAACATAGGCAGAACACTCTTTGACATAAATCACAGCAAGATTCTCTATGACCCACCTCCTAGAGTAATGGAAATAAAAGCAAAAATAAACAAGTGGGACCTAATTAAACTTAAAGCTTTTTGCACAGCAAAGGAAACTACAAACAAGGTAAAAAGACAAGCTTCAGAATGGGAGAAAATAATAACAAATGAAACAAGTGACAAAGGATTAATTTCCAAAACATACAAGCAGCTCATGCAGCTCAATAAAAGAAAACAAATAACTCAATCAAAAAGTAGGCAGAAGACCTAAACAGACATTTCTTCAAAGAAGATATACAGATGGCTAATAAATACATGAAAAGATGTTCAACATCAATCAGTATTAGAGGAATGCTAATTAAAACTACAATGAGCTATTGCTCAAAATGTTCATCATCAAAAAATATACAAACAATAAATGCCAGAAAGAGTGTGGAGAAAATGGAACCCTCTTGTACTGTTGGTGAGAATGTAAATTGATGCAGCCACTATGGAGAACAGTATGGAGATTCCTTAAAAAACTAGGAATAAAACTACCATACAATCCAGCAATCCCACTACTGGACATATACCCTTAGAAAACCACAATTCAAAGAGACACATGTACCCCAATGTTCACTGTAGCACTATTCACAATAACTAGGATATGGAAGGAACCTAGATGTCCATTGACAGATGAATGGATAAAGATGTGGTACATACACACAATGAATATTACTCAGCTATAAAAAATAATACACTGGAGTCAGTCCTAATGAGGTGGATGAGCCTAGAGCCTATTACACAGTGAAGTACGTCAGAAAGAGAAAAACAAATATTGTATCTTAACACACATATATGGAATCTAGAAAAATGGTACTGATTAACCTATTTTCAGGGCAACACTAGAGATGCAGACATAGAGAATAGACTTGTGGACACAGTTGGGGATGGAGAGTGTGGGATGAATTGAGAGAGCAGCATTGAAACATATACATTACTATATGTAAAATAGATAGCCAGTGAGAATTTGCTGTATGACAGGGAGCTCAAACCTGGTGTTCTGTGACAACCTAGAGGGGTAGGATGGGATGGGAGGTGGCAGGGAGGTTCAAAAGGGAGGATACATGTATATACCTACGGCTGATTCACATTGTTGTATGGTAGAAAGCAACACAAGAATGTAAAACTATTTTTTTTTCCTTTGTAAAAAACCAACTTTAATTTCTTTTAATTATAGTTTTTTCCATTTCTTGTTCCATGACCATATGGTAATTTTGTCTAGGTAGTTTCAGTGATCAGTTTCAGAAAAAAATAATGATATTTTCTTTTATTAGCACTGAAAACAGATAGAGCTTTTTTTTCACTTTTGGACAGCTTGGACTATAAGAAAAATTTACTATAATTTAATAAAAAATAGCTTATACATCTAATTTATTTATAATCTCCACCTTGAGGTCTAATATTTTTGTATTCCAGTCATCAGAGGGCAATGCTTCTCTTCTATGCAGAGTCCTTCAATCTTGTCAGTCAATTATATAATATCAATGAATGCACCGTGATTTGGTGTTGGAGAAGACTCTTGAGAGTAGCTTGGACAGCAAGGAGATTCAACCAGTCCATCCTAAAGGAAATAAGTCCTGAATATTCTTTGGAAGGACAGATGCCAAAGCTGAAACTCCAATGCTTTGGCCACCTGATGCGAAGAACTGACCCATCCGAAAAGACCCTGATGCTGGGAAAGATTGAAGGTGGGAGGAGAAGGGGATGACAGAGGATGAAATGGCCGGACGGCATCACCGACTCAATGGACATGAGTTTTATCAAGCTCCGAGAGTTGGTGACGGACAGGGAGCCTGGAGTGCTGCAGTCCATGGGGTTGCAAAGAGTTGGACATGACTTAGTGACCATACAACAACAATTGTATCAGAGCTTTTGAAATTGCCAAAGGGCATCTCTTGAACGCTCTACAAATACTTGAAACACTTCTTTAAATTTGAGTTATAAAAATACAAATATGATATACAAAATCACTAAACCCATATTTTATGGTAAAATTTTACATAAACTTAAACTAAGCATCCCGAACATGGTGTTTCCACATGGAACTGGCTATATCCTAAAGAATGTGTGCTAAACCTATTTCCTTCTTCCTCTTTCTGTGCCTCAAATGTGAATCCTACTGTATCTTATAAAATTGTATTATCACTTTCAAAAAATCATGGAAGATTTTCATTTTGGGGTTTTATTTCTGTCTCTACCTATTTCTGATCTTAACTCATAGATATGAACCCATATTGTTACTCATTTCAGCATATGGTGTTTCTTTTCCTACCAGGCACTGCAACTCTCTCTGATCTTGTAACTTCATGATTTCTACTCTCAGTATCAATAGAAGTGTTTCTTATTTTGATATTTACAGCAAGAACTTTATACTGATAATTGTTTGAATGAATCTTTCAATGGACAGTGAAGGACTCTCTGTAAAACTTCTCTTTGTTATTTCTAAATATCTTCCATGTTGAAATATATATATATATATATATATATATATATATATATATATATACACACACACATATACAATTATGATGGGTCTTCATTGCTTTCAGTGGGCTTTCTCTAGTTGCAGAGAGCAAGGGCTACTATCGTTGCACTGTGCAGGCTTCTCAGTGTGGTGGTTTCTCTTTTGTGCAGCACTGGCTCTAGGGCCTGTGGGCTTCGGTAGTTGCAGTGCATGGGCTCAGCAGTTGTGGTTCCCGGGCTCTAGAGCACAAGATCAGTAGTTGTGGCACATCAGCTTAGTTGCTCCGAGGCATGTGGTATCTTACAAGACCAAGGATGGAACCCACTTCTCTTGCATTGGCAAGAATGTAAAACTATTATCCTCCAATTAAAAATGAATAAATTTTAAAACATTCAGAAAACTAAGATCATGGCATCTGGTCCCATCAATTCATGGCAAATAGATGGGAAAATAATGGAAATAGACTTTTTTTTTTGGCTCCAAAATCACTGCAGATGGTGACTGCAGTTATGAAATTAAAAGACACATGCTCCTTGAAAGAAAAGCTATGACCAACCTAGACAGCATATTAAAAAGCAGAGACACTACTTTGCCAACAAAGGTCTGTCTAGTCAAAGCTATTGTTTTACCAGTAGTCATATATGGATGCAAGAGTTGGACCATAAAGAAAGCTGAGCACCAAAGAATTGACGCTTTTGAACTGTGGTGCTGGAGAAGACTCTTAAGAGTTCCTTGGACTTCAAGGAGATCCAACCAGTCCATCCTGAAGGAGATCAGTCCTGAATAATCATTGGAAGGACTGATGCTGAAGCTAAGCTCCAATACTTTGGCCACCCGATGCGAAGAAATGATTCACTTGAAAAGATCCTGATGTTGGGAAAGATTGAAGGCAGGAGGAGAAGGGGACAATAGAGGATTAGATGGTTGGATGGCATCACTAACTCAATGGACATGAGTTTGAGTAAACTCCGGGAGTTGGTGATGGACAGGGAGGCATGGTGTGCAAGCGACTGAACTGAACTGAACTGAAATTAAAAAAAAAAAAAATTTAGAGACTACTTATTGCCTACTCTGTCCAGAAAAAATCTAGAGACTACTTATTGCCTACTCTGTCCAGAATATACATTTTCTCTCAAGGTGATAGTTAAATAAATCTTCATAACATGATTATGGGTTATTTCAGGAAAAAAGGGATTTTATTCTTCATTAATTGATCATTGTTGGCTACTACAAATTAATATGAGTCACTGAGTCTTCTCCAGGCTTCCCTTGTGGCTCAGCTGGTAAAGAATCTGCCTGCAACGTGGGTAACCTGGGTTCAATTCCTCTGTTGGAAGATTCCCTGGAGAAGGAAAAGGCTACCCATTCCAGTATTCTGGCTTGGAGAATTCCATGGACTGTATCGTCCATGGGGTCACAAAGAGTCGGACACAACTGAGTGAACTTCACTTTCACTGAGTCTTCTCCATAGACAGTTTCTGCTTTTTCCTTACATTTGCCTGGTCTGAAGTCCCTATTATGAGCTACAAAGACCAGAAATTGGGCGTTCTGGCAGAAACATGAAAACAGTGAAAGCCTCAGTAAAGACTTTTATCATACTCATAACTATTGACTCTACAGGGAGTAGAATATGGAAACAGACTTTTCAGCGTAAGCTGATATCAGGATGACAGACAGATACCTGTCAGACTACCAAAAGATTAGAGTCAGGATTTCTAGGACTCTTTAAATCCAGAAGCAGATGACTTTGTGAAACTGATTGCTTCACCCCAAATCAGAAAAACAAGAATTTTCTACCCAGGACTAAATTAGTTAATTATGACTAATGTCCTGTATCTAATGGACATATAAGAAGAATTCCATTCTTCTTTATTTCAAACTCTTATTTGGCCACACTTGTATAAACTGGAGGCATTGTTCTAACAGAAGTTTTGGAATTCAGAAAAAAAAATCTGTGGAAATCTTAATATAGCTTATCAGTAACAGATGGTTCAGTTCAGTTCAGTCGCTCAGTCCTATCCAACTCTCTGCGATCTCATGGACTGCAGCACGCCAGGCTTCCCTTTCCATCACCAACTCCCGGAGCTTGCACAAACTCATGTCCGTAGAGTTGGTGATGCCATCCAACCATCTCATCCTCTATCATCCCCTTCTCCTCCTGCCTTCAATCTTTCCCAGCATGAGGGTCTTTTGCAAATGAGTCAGTTCTTTGCATCAGGTGGCCAAAGTATTGGAGTTTCAGCTTCAGATCAGTCCTTCCAATGAATATTCAGGATTGATTTCCTTTAGGATGGACTGGTTGGATTTCCTTGAAGTCCAAGGGACTCTCAAGAGTCTTCTCCAACACCACAGTTCAAAAGCGTCAATTCTTCAGTGCTCAGCTTTCTTTACAGTCCAACTCTCACAACCATACATGACTACTGGAAAAACCATAGCTTTGACTAGAGGGACCTTTGTTGGCAAAGTAATGTCTCTGCTTTTTAATATGCTGTCTATAGGTTGGTCATAACTTTTCTTCCAAAGAGCAAGTGTCTTTTAATTTCATGGCTGCAATCACCATCTGCAGTGATTTTTGGACCCCCCAAAATAAAGTCTGACACTGTTCCCATTGTTTACCCATCTATTTGCCATGAAGTGATGGAACCAGATGCCATGATCTTAGTTTTCTGAATGCTGAGCTTTAAGCCAACTTTTTCACTCTCCTCTTTCACTTTCATCAAGAGACTCTTTAGTTCTTCTTCGCTTTCTGCCATAAGGGTGGTGTCATCTGCATATCTAAGGTTATTGATATTTCTCCCGGCAATGTTGATTCCAGCTTGTGCTTCATCCAGCCAAGCATTTCTCATGATGTACTCTGCATGTAAGTTAAATAAGCAGGGTGGCAATATACAGCCTTGACGCACTCCTTTTCCTATTTGGAACCAGTCTGCTATTGAGAGGGTAACAGGCAGGAAGGCCAGGGGTCTCCAAATAGAGGAAATAGCCTGCAAGTGTCAGACATTTTTATCTCTCTCCATTCTGAATTTTAAGATATTCCTTTCTTTCATTAACAGACTGCTAGTGACTATATAACATCCAGCTAAAGACCAGCAGGGGGGTACTCTTTCTGCCCCCTTCTGATGCCTATGTCAGAAGCTTTCTCTATCTCCTTTATACTTCAATAAAACTTTATTACACAAAAGCTCTGAGCGATCAAGCCTCGTCTCTGGCCCCGGATTGAATTCTTCTCCTCCGGGGGCCAAAAATCCTGGTGTATTCGCGTGATTCAACAACAACCTTTCACTATTCCATGTCTAGTTCTAACTGTTGCTTCTTGACCTGCATACGGATTTCTGAGGAGGCAGGTGAGGTAGTCCAGTATTCCCATCTCTTTCAGAATTTTCCACAGTTTGCTGTGATCCACACAGTCAAAGGCTTTGGCATAGTCAATAAAGCAGAAGTAGATGCTTTTCTGGAACTTTCTTGCTCTTTCGATGATCCAACGGATGTTGGCAATTTGATCTCTGGTTCCACTGCCTTTTCTAAATCCAGCTTGAACATCTGGAAGTTCACTGGTCATGTACTGTTGAAACGTGGCTTGGAGAATTTTGAACATTACTTTGCTAGTGTGTGAGATGAGTGTAATTTGTGGTAGCTTGAACATTGTTAGAGAAACATAAAAATTATGATTCTGGAGAATACATATAAAACTACCCCAAAATAGTTTAAATGGTTGAAATTACACAAAATTCCTTTACTTAGCTCCTTTACTTTTCCTGGCCATGTAGCTGTTTTACATTGTTGCTGCTGTTCAGATGCTAAGTTGTCCAACTCTTTGCCATTCCATGGACTATAGTGCACATGTTTCCTTGCTATTTTACACAGGTTCAATAAAAAGATTCTCCTTTCTGTAAGGCAGTTATTTAGTAATTGCTTTTGTAACCATGGTCATGCCTCAAACCTCATTAAATTACATACAGAAAGCCCATTATTAAACAACAAGGTCCAAGCAACTTGCTTGAGGTGAACTGGATGGTTGTTGGTTTCTTGTCTTCGTATATGAGCTGATAAGAGTGATATTTTACATGTAAAAATAATGACAACCTTATGAACTTTACAAAGTTTCCAGATAAAGATAACTCCTAAATTTTAGTGTCATGTGACTTTAATTTTATTAACCAAATTACAAGAAGGTTTTTTGTATATACGTGTGAACTTTCATCACATTTACATAATAAAAACAAAATATCCAAGTAATGATACTGCAGTAGAAAATCACTAAACAGGTTTATGCAGTCAAAGTCATGCCTTAGGAGGAAATTTGAAGGCAAAATTGACACTGTAATTAGAGTAAGAAATGCACATCACATTCCAAAGTCAGAAAATGGAATACAACAACCGTGTGTTGTAAAGGATTAACATTTCACATTCCAAACAAAGGTTTTACCCTTGCTCAACTCCTGGGAGATAACCTCTAAGACCATGGAACAGCCTGCCTGATAAAAACACTTTTAGTTTACCTAGGAGCTTCATGCTCTGCAAGATAGTCTTCACTAACAATGTGATTTATGATGGGGCTTTCAGCCATTTGGTACCAGCTTTGGTGGCTCAGACAGAAAAGAATCTGCCTGCATGCAGCAGTCCCGGGTTCTGTCCTTGGATTGGTAAGATCCCCTGGAGAAGGGAATGGCTACCCACTCCAGTATTCTTGCCTGGAGAATTCCATGGACAGAGGAGTCTGGCAGGCTACAGTCCATGGAATGCAAAGAATTGGACATCACTAAGCGACTATCACTTTCACTTTTTCAGAGGGACCGGAGACTGAAGGTCAGTCACATGGGCAGTCAGCCATGCTATGTGACCAGCCCACAATAAAAAAATTGGACACCAAAGCTCAGAGGAGCAATACTCCAAGCATATCATACATCATTGCTAGAATTAAGTGCTATCTGCATGACTTCACTGGAAGACAAGTTCTAGTTCATGCCTGGTGTTTCCTGGACTTTGCTGTGCTGTGCTTAGTTGCTCAGTTGTGTCTGACTCTTTGTGACCCCATGGACTGTACCCCACTAGGCTCCTCTGTTCAGGCTCCTCTTGTTCTCCAGGCAAGAATACTAGAGTGGGTTGCCATGCCCTCCTCTAGGGGAATCTTCCCAACCCAGGGATCAAACCCAAGTCTCCTGCATTGCAGGCGGATTCTTTACTCTCTGAGCCACCAGAGAAGCCCAAGAATACTGGAGTGGGTAGCCTAACCCTTCTCCAGGGGATCTTCCTAACCCAGGAATCGAACTGGGATCTCCTGAATTGCAGGCAGATTCTTTACCAGCTGAGCTACCAGGGAAACCCTAGACTTCCTGAACTTTACCTTATGTCCTTTTTTGAGTTGCTGATTTAAATTTGTATGTTTTTGTTGTAATAAACCATGAGTATAATAGCTTTTCTGAGTTCTATGTATTCTTTTAGTGAATCACTGAGCCCAAAGGTGACCTTGGAAATTTGCAACCGAGATAAAGTAACATCAGCAAAAACAGTCAATTTGTCTGATTCTTGTTCCCTCAGTAAATGAAACCTTGAGTCTTTCCTATAAGATATTCCCCGATAGAAACAAATATATCCCTGATTTTGACAATGCCAATGTCTGAAGATATGTGATGATCTTTTTGGATATGTCATATCCAAAAGCTGTTTTCTACCTTAAAGAGATTAACAGTAAACTTGATGACCTTGGAATATTTGTAAGTTTTTTTCTTTCAAATACTTGTCATATCTTTAATTTGTGAAAGCTATCCTTCTATATCTTGGACTCCCTCACAAATCTTGTTGGCATATAAACCCTTTTCTTTTTAAATGCTTTAATCTCTGAGTGGTTTATGTTTTACTTCAGCCAGTGGTAGTTTGTATCAATAATATTTTACTAGACTGGTTAAGAATCAAACTCCACTAGTTGTGGCATATCCATAGAAATGCTCAGAAGTGGATCTGAGAATTAGAAACCACAGGAAAACATTCTATTCAAATAGCAAAGGCAAAGCTCTCACTCTGCTTAAGAGCTATACTATAAAAGAACAAAGAGAAAATGACCCTCTCTGAAAATTTACTTAGGCTTAGGTGTCCAATATTTAAATCACACCACAAGAGAGAAGCAGCATATATAATACTGATATAAATTCTTTCAAGTTTATCAAATCAAAGAGTTATATACATAAAATCACAGAATAAGCTTTTAAAAGACAAATTCATTTTGAAATTAAAGTAAAAGTAGAACTTCTTAACCCAGAAATATTTCTTTTAATTCTGATACTGAATTTCCCAGTTTTAAATTTGTGGCTTAGCTTATTTTGGGGAAAATGAAGGTAATAATTTTGTGCTATATTCAAGCATTCAATATTTTAAAATATTAATAGTGCTATTCTTTCACATGTATTATTACAAAGTCTGGGGTTAGCTATCTCTGAAAATATATTTTTAAGGTATTAAAGGTACTTTTTCTTTTGCTAGAAATTATAAAACCAAAAATGTTCCATGGAATTCTCAAGAGTGTTTTAAAATTTAATTTTAAATGGGTTTCCTGTGTACCAATAGGATTTATGTTTTAAATAACACACTTGTGAAGTTAAAAGAACCTACAGTGATGAAAAGCGAAATAGTTTCCAATTTAATGAGAAGATTCTGGACAACTGCCTTGTAAACAACAATCTTATATTTCAGGCAAGAAATGATTCACATTCTGTACTAGTTCAATAATAGATTTTTCTAAGAAATATCCCACAAGTCATTGTACATTTAACTTTAAAGAAAATTAACCAAAGAAAAACTTTCAAGGTTTTTCAAAACTTATCCTAAAATTTACTTGATCAGATTAAGCAAAATTAGGTCAAAAGAATATTTTAGCTATGACTAGAAGGTCTGGCTCACTTTATAATCTTCTTTTCATAAGGACTAAAATCTATTTAACAATTTAAGCACTTTTAATACTTTGTAGTGGTGAACAAACTTTTACAAGTGAGTAGAATCCCATTATAATGAACATCACCCTGATGTTCGCTTCCTTATGGCACTTCTTCCTATGTTCTGCTGCTGCTATGTTGCTTCAGTCGTGTCTGACTCTGTGCGACCCCATAGACAGCAGCCCACCAGGCTCCCCCGTCCCTGGGATTCCCCAGGCAAGAACACTGGAGTGGGTTGCCATTTCCTTCTCCAATGCATGAAAGTGAAAAGTGAAAGTGTTCTAACCACAGCCAAAAGCTGACACTGCCTGAAGAAACATGTTGAATAGGATATCAAAAGTCACAGAACCACAGCCTGTCAGTTGGCAGTAATTTCATTTAATGAAGCTGTTTTTCAGGTAAGATATTTATATACTCCATTCACTCTTTTCAAAATATTTTATCAGTTCAGTAAAACGACATGTCTTTAAAGAGTGTCCTGTTGGTAGTATATCAGGTTTCAAACTTTTTTAGTGTTGTTGACTGCTGATGCTCAAACAAATAGGGTTTCTCACAGGATAAATCTTTGCTCATTTCAGATTCAAGACATGCACAGTTTTTCCTCTCACAAATCTCACTTCTTTATGCATTTTAAAACTGTCTCAAGCACCTACAGAAAAGATTTTTTTCCTAATCATAAAACCCCTGCTTGATTAGATTCCACACAGAGGCAGTGACAAGACAGAAACAATGGCTGAGAAATAATTGAGGCCTTTTGTTAAAGAATTCATGGTGAATATATTTATTTGTATCCACATTAGAAAAGTAACACTCCTCTAATGTAGGTTGGCTAGTGTTTGAAAAGAGTATTCTATAGACCAGCAAATGTAAAGGTATTGACTAAAGTGGGACTTTTACCTGTAGAACATACAAAACAAATTTGAAATGGTATTTCTGGGATCAACAGTAGACTGCACAAGTCATAGTAGGGAACTTGAGAGTATTCCTATTTTATACTGGCTATCTCACTGTCCTCCACAACATTTTTCAAATTCATTCCCTTTGAACATTTATTAAAAGCTGGATTTTACTTTTCCAAATAACATTTAGAAATTATAATTTTACATTTTAAATTATAATTTTGCATTTTAAATTATAATTTTGCATTTTAAATTATAATTTAGTACTTACAAAATTTCATAAAACAGCACTACCTTCTCTATGTGTGAAGTGCTCTGACAGTTTCAATGCTATTCTATATTATTTTTAAAAATGTTGACAGTGATCCACTAAATTGATTTCACAATCCATTAATAGGATATGATCTACAGTTTGAAAAATACTGACTTGGCCTAAGTGATAAAGAAGATGAAGTATGAGGAAATTGAGAGGGTTAAATTCATAAGGAAAGTGACTGGAAATTATTTGCATAATTCTGTGAAAATCAATAATTGGCCTTTAGTATATAACTTGCCACTATATTATTTTTCTGTTGCAGTCTAAATCCTTGTTGTTTGACTTTTGCCCCAATTACTCTCCACTCTCTTCCCATATACTTGTGTTTCATACCATTCTTTTGACTCATGTCTTTGAATTTGGTGCTGGTTATGTGACAGTACGTGTTTGAGACTACTGGGTGGACTGGTTTCCTCAATCAATAAGTTATGGAAGATTAAGAATCTGAGACCAATTCTGCCATGAGGAAATAAAGCAGAGGAGAGCCATATATATATCAAGATAACAAATGAAGAAATACAAACAGGCTGACTTCATCTATGAATGGATGAAAACAAAGGTTTGGTAGACAAATATTTTTTGAGCATCTGCTCTGTGCTGATCATTATACCTCTGTGCCACCTACTGTTTTCTTTCTTATATGTTTATGTATGTCTTATCTCTACTATCAGACTATAAGCAACTTAAAGACATAATCCATGTATAATTTCTTTGAATCTTCTATAGCAACTAACACAGTATCCTAGGATCAACAAATTCTTGATTATTAGAGATCAATACTTGCTGAATGAACATGTCAAACACACCAATATACAAGTAAAGAACTACCTTGATTCTCAAACCTCTTCCTCTTAGCATCATAATATCAAAGAAAGCAACATTCTGAGTGCCTGTTGTCTGTGTTGCCCCCCCAAAAAATAATAAAATACTTAAATATTCTTAACTAGTGGTTATATAAAATATGGTCACATATCCTTAAAAGATGAAACAACAGAGTAGTTGAACTGGTGCCTGAAACAACAGTACTTGATCCAATATGCTCATTCCAAATGAGTTCACCAAATAAGGTTAATGTATTTCCATGCAGTATAATTATTAAATATTTACTGAGAGGCCACTTATGGGCCAGGTACTATGCTGGGTTCTTGGCTACAGCGGTGAACAAGAAATGATCTTGCCTTCAGGGAGCTTTCAATCTATGGGAAGACAAACAAACAAATGATAACAAGAAAATGTGCGAAGTGCAAAGACAGAGCAAGTACCTAGAAAAGGCAGCTAAGCCAGATTTGGGAGCAGGTAGGGATGTGAAGAAGACGCTTAAAGAGGGTTTCTTAGAGGCTGCAGTAAATTGAGATCTGAAGAATTAAGGGAAGCTAGATAAGCAAAATCTAGGCAGAAAGTATGGTGGATAACATCATACTTATTTTAAAAGATTATTCTAGAAAGCTGATTATACCAAATAACTTTTTCTGTCTTTCTTTGATAGAAAATTCATCATGCCCAGCATTCTGCCTACAGCCTGGATCCAGTCTCTCAACATTACAAAATGATGAACTGGCATTTATAAGTCTTACATGGTTGAAAAACAGAAACAAAAAATACCTCAGAGTGTAAAGTAACAAGAGATCAGTTTACTTCTTTTCTGTTAAAACTATTAAACAGATATAATACAAGGAATACAATAGATCATGCATATATAATAAAAAATACATTTCTTCAGTGGGGGTATCCTAGTTTATAATTTTAATAATTGTCTATGGCATCTAATAAGCTTTTGAGAATGCAATGACACTATACTGGTATGGAGAACATGCTCAAAAACCCATCAGGAGGGTTTTCCTGGTATTTCAGCAGTAAAGAATCTGCCTGGCAATGCAGGAGACACAGGTTTGATCCCTGATCTGGGAAGATTCCACATGCTGTGGAGGAACTAAGCCCAGGCACCCCACAACAATTGAGCCTGTGCTCTAGAGCCTGGGAGCTACAACTACTGATCCATATGCCACAATTACTGAAGTCCATGTACTCTAGAGCCCATGCTCTGCAACTAGAGAGCAGCCCCCACTTGCTACAACTAAAGAAAAGCCCTCTCAGCAATGAAGACCCAGCATAGCAAAAAAAAAAAAAAAAAAAAAACCCATCAGGAGAAAAAATCGACCTGATTCTTTATGTAAACACTTCATAGCTATAATCAAAATAAACTCTGGTCTAGACAATATTTTAAACTTTAAACTTTACCATTTTGCTATATCTAATTCTCTCTATATAACAAAACACCAAAAAAAAAAAAAAAAAAAAGGAGGAAAGTTAAATAAGTACACAGGTTATGAAGAATAAGGCTGAGGTACTGGCAAGGTCTATTTACCAAGAAGTGAATTTATTTTCACACCGGTGACAGTCAATTATTATTTTTATTTATCCTCGTTTTACTTTAATTAAAAGGTGCCATGGCACCCATAAAGAGTTTTTTTTTTTTAATCTCAAGATGCTATGCTATGCCTTAGATAGGTTTGTATTGTTGTACATCTGGGAGTCAGCTTATACTTATCTAAACCTCACATACAATTAAATTAAATGTTCTCTGTAGGTACAGCTTTAGTTACAGATGAATAGAGTTCCAGGAAAACTCCATTAGGAGTTTCACTATTTACACTATACCAACAATGGCAGCTGGTGCATTTTTGGCCACACTGAGCACTCCTTCCATTGCTCATGACCAACCCACCCTTTCCCCCTAGTTTGATATCTCACAAGTCAAGTTTTGATTTACATTTTGATGTCTTATCATGGATTAAGAATACTACTCTACAGTTAAAATTTTATTTTTAAAGGAAGAAAGCTTTATACATAACTAAAAAATAAGTTTCAAGCATACCATCCCAGCCAGTTAGCACACTGTATTAAATATTTCCTTTAACCTTGTACTGTTGAAAATAGGGCATTTCCCTCTAATCTTCCTATCTTTAGCTACAACTTAATAAAAATGGTCATATTCCAATGACCCACACAAATACAGTTAATTCAAGATTCCAACTCCTATTTCCAGGATTAGAATAGTCACTACTGCTTCAAACACTCAAACTTTCTAGTTTCATAGTTGCATCAAAGTTGAGACTTGTCTTGGATAAAAGTTCTAATTTCATTTTTTTCAATTTATGATTAAATAAAAAACAAGCAAACCTGTTTTTCACTTAAGTGAACAAAAATCTATGATATCCTACCGAGTTTCTGCTAGGCAGAGCACAGCTGCGGGGTTGCTACAGCAACTCTTGTACACTGACCATAGACAGCCCCATCCAGGAAGGAAATCGTTTGCTCCACCCCCTGAGGAGTCAAAGGCAAGCAGCAGTCTGTGAGCAGAGACACATTTTCAGTTCAGTAATTGTGATGGAGCAACAGGAGACCATTCTTTATCATCTTTCCTAATACATGTCACCCCAACAACCCAAACAAACTTCAAATCAAGTTGCTATGAGTACATATTTCCACATCATGGTAGGATTATATTCTTTACCCAACCCCCACTAGAAACCTGAGCCAGGGAACAAATCAAAGCAATTTCATCCTAGGCATATAGAAAAAGAAAAAAAAAAGTAAATTTAGAATATTCTCACTTTTATGAAGAGTACCTTTTGGTTCTTGCTTTCAGGCTTTAACCCCTGCAACTCAGGATCTATGACAATTTTTTCTCTTTTTGGCTGCTCAGATATAACATTTACTGAGTTTTTATTCAGTGCCAACCCTTCTGCTGGGTGCTTTGACATGTTATTTCAGTTAATCTCACAACAACCCTATGAGGTAGGTAGTAATACAATCCTACTTTTACAAATGAGAAACAGAGGTTCCAAAAAGTCATTTGATTGTCTAAACTACTAAGTGGCAGAATCAACATGAACCCAAGTTTCCTATTTCCGAGATCTATGTTTTTTCTACTACATTGCACTGGTTTTGGAAGAAAATTCACAATTCTTAGTTAAAATATTCAAGTGTTCCTTAAGTGATTTTAATTTTTTATGGTAATTTGTTTTAGTAAAACATCTCCACAAGTAATGACTTTACTACTGGTAAATTAAAAATATTCAGCCACCATCTTAAGTGCATAGAAAACAAAGGCATATCTGGGTGAGTTTTTTGCCAAGTATAAACTATGGCACTCACATTCTTGAGAAAAGATAAAGTAGAAAAATAGGTAAGGTGATGAAACTGAGTTTAGATGAAGCAGTCTGTGGAACATCTCTTGGGTTGAAGGAGCTGTAAGGGGAGAGGGAGTGAAAGTGGGTGAAGGACAACATTTAAACCAGAGGCAGAGAAACGTTTATTTCAGTCATTAGTTACTTTCAAGGACAATTCCAAGTATAAATCTGCCCATTTTCAGTCATATCTCCACTTCAGGTATGGAAAGGTCTTTGAGAAGCACCTCTTTTTCTCTTCATAAGAATGAATTATAGTTTTTCTCTTTCCTCCACAAAGAGCCCACAATTACTCTCTTTCTCCTACATATAATCTTTGGGATTTCCTAAGAGGATATAAAGACTATCTTTAAAAAAAATTGCATTTCCTAGCTCCCCAAGATCTTGATCTTTTTATTCTTTCATACCTATAGCTTGAATATCCCCCAGCTATAGATAAAGATGTACCTCTAAAACTGTCCCTTTGGAATCACCATTTTTTAAATTGCTATCCTATCTTCTGAGCTCCTCCCTTCTGTTATGCTTTTTGTGTCAGTCTTCTAGTTCTCCATCAGGTGGTGACTCCAATTCTCTAGTTGCCCCAAAGGATTCTGGTGAGAAACAAAGTAAGTTCAGTAGAGTTGTACTAGTTTCCACACATTTCTGGAAAGACAGGTCAACAAATGGAAATTCACTATAAAGCATATATGTACAAAGAAATATCTTATGGCATCACTAATCAAAGCATAAAAATATAGTTATAAAGGAGTCAGATTAAAAAAAACAAGAGCTAGATTTATAAAAGAGAATGGGAATAGCAGAGAAAGGCTTTCACAGTTGGATTACTGTCATCTAAGAGTTAGTTAACTATGAGTTCCTATTTGTAATTGTCACATTAAAAAATGGACTAAAGGACTCTTCACAAAGCTTTTCCCTTTCCAAAAAAGAAAAACATTCCCCAGCTCTAAAACAAGACAGGGAAGAAGCACAAGAAAAGTTAAAAGGCCTGTCCATACTCTGTTAATTTTATATTTGTTCTTTATAATCTTCTTAAGGTTACAAGCCTACTAAATGAAAAAGTGGAATGGCACTTATATCTCAAATTCAACTCAATTTTAAATATCATCAGTCTAGTATAATGTTTTAAACTTAATGTATCTGCAAAGTGAACAATGTTTCTAAAACATGGTATGCTGAGGTATTTTAGTCAATAAAAAAGAACAGGAAAGCAATCATTTATTATTTGGGTTTCTTAGGAGGTCATTAGGCATTCATTTAAAAATACTACAATTTGATACTTTATAGAGGCTAGAAACATAATGCAAAATTTCACAAAGGTATATTAAATTAAAACCACTTTAGACAGTTCAAGATCTCATTGACAAAGTTCATTCAAGATGATAGTTTTGCTATTGTGTTACTGTTCCCACATAATATCATCTCGTCTCAATTTCATCTGAAGATTATGGACTCGTATTGGACGACAGTTGTTGTTCTTTTGAAGAGAGTTAGTTAGCAAACATTTTCTGGAGCTATTTTTTATATTCTTTGTTCCTTTACAGTTGCTATCTTCTTGCTGAATAGCTGAAGTTTCACTCATCTTTGAATTCTGAACTTTTTGCTGCAGTTTGCGGACCTGGAAAGAAAAAAATCTAATATTTCAGTCAAAAATATACTTAAAATATACCTTATAATAGAGGATTGGATTGATGGTTTAAAGATTACATGAAATTAAAAAGTTTGGTAAGTCTTTATTTATTGAATCCTTATTGCATACCTAACACTGTGCTATTTACACAGAAACATAATGAATAAAACAATCATTGCTTTCCAGAAGCTTATTGCTCTTATTATTAGAGAAAAAAAAGCATATATGTGACAACTAGAGAATAATTCAAGCCAGAATAACTTTGAGTAGGACAAAAAGTGTATGTCTAAGAAGGATAAAGAAGGACAAGATCGATATGGGCTGGAGAAGCTGAGAGAAAGAAATGTTTGTTTTTGTAAGATAAGAAACGGGAAAAATCAGGAGAACATGGAGAGAGAAGGACCTTTCTGGTGACATTAACAACAAAGCAAAAATTTGGTGCTAGGAGTGAACATCACGTTTATAGAGTCTATATTTTTTCTTTAAAGTATTCCTGAGTTTAAAGCACTACTGAATGCCAGTTTTGTTTTGTTTTTAAAGGCAAAGGAATAAATAACCTTTTCTCATTGAGGAGTTTCTAGTAATGATTGGGTTGACAGAATTAAACAAAACAAAATCTATAAACTTGATAAGCCCTTTTCTTTCAAGTCCAGTCCATTACTGAATCTTTTAAACAATTATTTATTTTGGCCACATTACATGGCTTGTGGGATCTCAATTCCCCAATCATGGATGGAACCCATGTACCCTACTGAGGAAGTGTGGAATCCTAACCAATGGACCGCCAGGGAATTCCCCACATTACTTAATCTATTTCACTTAAGCATAGCCTGATTTGTAGAGCTGGTCCAGACACTGGCTAAGTATCTGGTGTTCTGTTTACCTAAAAATTCTTAAAAATTTTTACTTCTATAAGCTATTATATATATATATATATATATATATATATATATATATATATATAATATTTTTCAAAATATAACTTATGTACATACTGCCTAAATTTTAAAAATACGACTACTCTTCTATTCCTTTCAGGTTTCTCCTATGTGATTCTAAGAAAGTATACAAGTTACATAATTTTCACCCTAACACAATCATACAGAAAGTTTACTTACTATAGCTTTAAAAGCCAGTTAAGTGAAAATGTTTGCTTCAAAATTTCATTTTCTTCTGTCTTTCTTTATTGGCCACAGAGGAACAAAGGCAGTAAAATTCTGCATTCTTTATTACTTTCCTACAAAAGTGGGGAAGGCTTAATTGTGAGGTTAATATATTACCAACTTATATGAATGCTGATTAATCCATTAGCAGATAGCTACATGATATGACCTGAAGGTTCCTGGAAAGATTCCCTCTGCTTTCTGTTTCAGGAGCATAATAGTCCTAAGAGTGAATTCATTGTCTTGGGATAAAATGTAATATTCCATGATTTTTTTTGTCAAAATATTAAGACTATTATGCCATTCTTAGTTACTACGAATTTATACACAAGGATAGAGTCCTCCTCATCACCTCCACTAGAGTGAGCTAAGCATAGGTTCCCAAGGAATGCAACACAGCATGGCTTGTTCTGAGAAACTGGAAATAGTGGTTTTAGAGATGGGGTATGCTTTAGATACCTGTTGACATAAGGGGCTTCAGTAAGGCATTAGGAAAGAGAGGGATAAGAGGAAAGAATGCTAAATGGACAGCTGGGAGAGATGTAAAGCAAATTTAGCCTACCTCTTAATTTTCCCAAAGTTACTTCTGAATACATAATTAAACTTTCTCTGTTTTTTCTCCCTTTGGCTGTGCCGTGTGGCTTGTAGGATCTTAGTTCCCCGACCAAGGACTGAACCTGGGCCCCAGCAATGAAAGCATAGAGCTCTAACCAACTGGACGGCCAGAGAATTCCCTATAACTAAATTTCTTTGTTCTCTTTTCTTTATATTATATTAAGAATTATGTAGCAGACCATGTTATTTCAATGTACAGATGACTCTATTTTATCATAAGTCTAAGTGACTCCTATCTATCATCTTTTCACTAAGCCACCCATACAGGCCTCAAATTTGGAAGGTCTAGAGAAACGTAACATTGAATCCAGATCTATTATCTTTTTATTAAAATTTTTTACTAAAACTTTCTTACGCTTTCTTGATGCTGCATTAGTTTGGAAATTTGTTCTCCTTTAATTTCCATTTTCTTGACTAAACGCTCTAGTTCACATTCTATATCTTCACAGACGGATTGGCTTTCAGTTTCTTTCATTTGATTCAGCAGGTCTTGGTACCCCCTTTGAAAGAAAAGCAAGTATCAAGCACTATTACAGTTTATAGTATACAAACTATATATATATATATATATAAAATATATATATATAAACTATATATTAATCTTTGTCACAACTAAGCAATATTCTGCTCAATCATAAACTTTAATCAGAGTTAAATATTAACCTTCAAAGACAGCTTCTTTTTGTAGAGTTATCAAATTAAATCTATGGTCATTATAAATAGGCTCTTATGATTTGAGATTAGATATATTTAGAAATATCTCAGACTTAGGATCTCAAAGAATCTTAAAAAATGTCTGAATTCTTAGTGTTCATAGTTAAATGTAGTAAAATATTCTGATGTCCTTAGCTAGAGGCATTAAGGGACTCTTTTTCATTCCAAGTTTGGAATTCTTAATGTAGAATCTTTGGAAGAATTCCAGCTATAGAAGTATTTGCTTGAGAAATTCCTAGATTTCGTGAATGCCTGCTCAAAAAAACTACTGCTAATAGAACTAGTTATATCTTCTACAGAGGTCTTAGTTCAACTGATTGGCCACCCAAGTCACATATCTTCTGGAATATTTGTTGAAAAGATATTTAAACTTGAAGCTTAAAATATGTATCCCATACAGAATCTTTGAAGCATATGGATGCTTCAAACATGCAATGCAGACAAGCCAGAATGGAAAATAAGAAATTGCATTCCTATTTGTCTAATGAAATCATTCACTTAACTGAAAAGATTATAAAAAGCAGAAGGAGCATCTTAGAAAAGCATTTGTGAATTATAATTTAAGGTCACCAGACCCCATTTGTTAGAATGACAGAAATATTTGTCTATCAGTTCAGATCTTGGGAATACAGAAACACTTTAAATAGAAAAAAGTAGTAATCTTCAGATCAAAATAAGTTCAAAAGGCTAAGTAAGGTTTTTACGAATTTGTAAGCGACATTGTTTGAAAGACTGAGAAGAAAAAAAGATACCTAAATTTGTCTTGCTACTTCTTGTGATAAATACTTACATAGTCATTTGGTCCAGCTCATCTTGCATTGCCATCAAAAGTTCAGACAAATTGTGGCAAATAGAAATGGACTTTTCTGAGTCAGAAGGTACAGCTTTACATTGAGAAGTTGTTCTAGAAGGCTTGTAGAGACATCTAAGCTCAGTAACTTCAGCTGGTTTCTGAAGGATATGTGGCCCAGAATGTTGCACTGTTTGGAGGCTATGTGTACTTGCATTTGCAGAATGGCTTGCACTGGCAGACTTTGGGGGAAAAGAAATAGCTGAGAACGATTTGAAATAACTGATGGCATTTAAATAGCACTTATACCAAAGCATGAATTTATCTGAACAAGTATCCTCATTTTTCCCTTCTCACCTTCTCAGCCATAATAGGCAGTGTTTCAAATTTTGAACAAATTTGCTGAGGTGGTCTTCTCTTTAAACATTTAATTTTCTAAATATTGACAAGGAAAAAAGTAAACAAAAATATTTTAAAAGACATTTATCAAATTAACACTATTACACATTAAGATATGCAAGTTACAAAGAAATATCACTATAACCTGTTAGAATGGTTAAAAAAAAAATGTGACAACACCAAATGCTAACGAGGAAATGGAGAAGCCAGATTGCTCATACACACAAAATAATGCAGCCACTTTGGCAGACAGTTTGGAAGTTTCTTGTAAAATTAAATATTTATTGATAGCTATCATATGATTCAGAGATTTCACTTTTAGATATTTACCCCAGGAAAATGAAAAATATGTTCACACAAAAACCTGTACACAAAGTTTATAACTGCTTTATTTGTGATAGCCTAAAACTGAGGCAGCTTCCTTTGTAGCTCTGTCAATAAAGAAGCTGCCTGCAGTGCAGGAGATCCAGTTCAATCCCTGGGTTGGGAAGATCCCCTGGAGAAGGAAATGGCAACCCACCCCAGAATTCTTGCCTGGAGAATCCCACGGACAGGGGAACCTGGAGGGCTATAGTCCATGGGGTCGCAAGAGTTAGACACGACTTAACGGCTAAACTACTACTGCTGCTGCTAAGTTGCTTCAGTCGTGTCCGACTCTGCACGACCCCATAGACGGCAGCCCACCAGGCTCCCCCGTCCCTGGGATTCTCCAGGCAAGAACACTGGAGTGGGTTGCCATTTCCTTCTCCAATGCATGAACGTGAAAAGTGAAAGTGAAGTCACTCAGTCATGTCCGACTCTTAGCGACCCCATGGACTGCAGCTCACCAGGCTCCTCTGTCCATGGGATTTTTCAGGCAAGAGTACTGGAGTGGGGTGCCTAAAACTGAAATCCCATGGACAGAGGAGGAACCTGGTGGGCTATATAGTCCATGGGGTTGCAAAAGAGTGGGACACAACTTAGCAACTAAACAACAACAACAAAACTGAAAACAACCCAAATCTCCTTCATCAGGTAAATGGTTCAACTGTGGTACATCCCTAGCATGGAATACTACACAGAAACTTTTAAAAATGCATCAATACTTAGATGGATTGGCTGAATGAAACAAGCCTCTCAAAAGGTTATATACTATATGATTACTTTATATAACATTCCTGAAATAAAATCATAGAGATGGTAAACAGATTATAAATTGCTAAGGGTTAGGGAAGATGATGTGTAACTATAAAGGGATAACATGAGGGAACCTTATAGTAGTGGAATAGTTCTGTATCTTCATAGTGGTGATGGTTACAAGAATCTACACATGTGATAAAACTGTATATGATGACACAAATATGTATATACACACACCACTAAGTGAACAAAAAACTGTTGAAATCTCCATAAGCTCTGTGTATTGTACCAATTTCAATTTCCTGGACTTTATTATATTTATGAAAGATATTACCATTGGGGGAAGCTTGTTAAAGATATATGCTGCTGCTGCTGCTGCTAAGTCTGTTCAGTCATGTCCAACTCTGTGAGACCCCATGGACAGCAGCCCACCAGGCTCTGCTGTCCCTGGGATTCTCCAGGAAAGAACACTAGAGTGGGTTGCCATTTCCTTCTCCAATGCATGAAAGTGAAAAGTGAAAGTGAAGTCACTCAGTCGTGTCCAACTCTTCGAGACCCCATGGACTGCAGCCCACCAGGCTCCTCCGTCCATGGGATTTTCCAGGCAAGGGTACTGAGTGGGTTGCCATTGCCTTCTCCGAAAGGTACACTGTACCTCCCTTTATATATTTTTTTATCACCTCTAATCTATAATTTTTCAAAATAAAAAGTGAAAAACAAAAAACAAAAAAAGACACATGGTTAGGATATGGAACAATGGTAATTGCTGATTGGAACATAAACTGGTCTTATAACAATATCTTATAAAGCTAAGGTGCATGACACTTATGGCCCAGTATCTCAGAGAAACTCCTGAACACTTACACCACGAGGCATGTACAAGAATGTTCATAACAGTGTTGTTTATAATAACAAAAAGTGAGAAACAAACCAAATGATCACTGAAAGGAGAAGGGAAAAAGAAATTTTTAGCAATAAAAAGCAATGAACCATTCATATATGCATCAATTGGAAGAATCTCATAAACTTAATGTTGAGTGGAAAAAGAAAGCTCCTGAAGAACACAAATACAGTAAGTCCATTATATAAAGTTCAAGTGTAAACCCAACAAATATATTTCTTATAAATACTTATTTGGCAAAGCAATTTTTTTTTTAAAACCAGGAGAATGATAAAAACAAAATCAGAATTGTGGTTACTCCGTGGATGGAGGGAATACAATTTAAGAAAGGTACACACTGGGCCTTAACAGTGCTGGTAATGCTCTATTTCTTAAGCTGTGTGGCAAGTACTCCAGTGTTAATGTCATTATTATCCTTCGAGCAGACATTTTTTGTTATATTAGGTTGGCCAAAAAGTTTGTTCAGGTTTTTCAGTAACATTTTATGGAAAAACCCAAACAAACTCTTTGGCCAAACCAATATGTACTCCTCTGTGAATCATTTTTAAAAAGACACTGCTAAGCTACATTCTTAAAAGTAAATGATTTTACTATTTTTGTTAGATGGATTGAACTAGGGTGACCAATTGTCTCAATCTGCCCATGATACAGGATCTTTAGTACTAAAACCAGTTAAGTCATAGGCAAACTGGGGTGACTTGGTCACTCAATTTAACACTTTAGCAAGAGAATAATCAATAAGATGAGGATATTCCATAATAAAAAGAAAACAAAATATTCCCAATTCTAAAGGAAAATTTAGATATCTTAACTATCATAAACATTAATTTTTTTAAATTAAAAAAATTAAGTTGCTTAGAGGTAGAGATATCACAAGTTTGTGAGTCAGTTCTTATTCACTCAGATTTTCTTGGTGATTCTGGACAATCATTCAAGCTCTGTACCTTAGGAATGATAATTTCAAGTAATAGAAAATGATGGTTTGATCAAAGTCTATTTTAAGCAGTTAAATTAGAACAAAAGAAATGTAATTTTTTTCAGTCACTATACTGAATGAGATTTCTGACTGATAATTACATCTATCCTTTCAAAAGAATAATGAAAACCTCACAGGACAGGCTTCTATTATCTTGCTTACAATATGCAAACAGTCTGATTCTTTACTTCCAAGCTCACCTTATGCTGTTGTTGGTCATTATCTAGAAGTATAGCTCTAATCATGTCTCTATAAGCCTTCAATGGTTCGCAATGATTTATAGAACAAAAGTTCAAATTCTTAACATGGCATTGAAGATCAGTCATAATCTCACTTCAAGCTATAGTTTCAAGTCTCACATGGTACTGCAGCTACTGCTGCTAAGTCGCTTCAGTCGTGTCCGACTCTGTGCGACCCCATAGACGGCAGCCCACTAGGCTCCCCCGCCCCCAGGATTCTCCAGGCAAGAACACTGGAGTGGGTTGCCATTTCCTTCTCCATCATATGGTACTAGTACTGGACAATTATTTACAGTTTCATGTAAAAATCAACTATACTCTCAGACTGTGACACACCTCGCCTCATCTCTATCAATACTTACTCATTTTCCAAGTCTGCCTTTACTACTTCTTGTGTGATCTTTTCACATATTCTTTATGTGTACAGCACCAGAATACTTTGTTTATACCTTTATTAAATTTTTAGTACACTCTGTCTTATATTTGTATTTTTATCTGCTTCTCTGTAAATTCCTGTGTTATCTTTTTTAATACCTGTGAAGTGAAATCACTCAGTCGTGTCCGACTCTTTGTGACCCCATAGACTGTAGCCTACCAGGCCCCTCTGTCCATGGGATTTTCCAGGCAATAGTACTGGAGTGGATTGCCATTTCCCTCTCCATCTTCTCCTGGAATCTTCCCAACCCAGGGCTCGAACCCGGGTCTCCCGCATTCTAGACAGATGCTTTACTGTCTGAGCCACCAGGGAAGTCCTTTCAATACCTAAAGGTACTAGTATCTGGGGTTTTTTTGTTTGTTTTTTAAGAGACCTTTGTGAGATTCCTGCTTGTCTCACTGACACTTACTCCATATCCTGGACATAGTTCATTCAACTCGATATGGAGTAAGTGTCAGTGAGACAAGCAGCAATCTCACAGAGGTCTCTTAAAAAAACCCAGATACTACCTTCAGCAACATTAGTGCTCCTGTTACCTTTAAAAGGAAGCATTATTACTTACAGATCTATGAACTTGGAACTTAAGCTAACTGCTTTTATAAAGTGGTTTTTGCTGTCAATTATTTTTTCTTTTCTTCCAGGAGCTACCTTTTCTTTCCTTCATTTCTTTTACTTTGTTTTTCCCTGTACCTTATTAAAAAATCTTTTCCACCAGCTCTTCAAAGGATGTCATAAAACATAACTACAAAAATAAATCAGTATTTTTCCACTTGTATAAATTACTTATAGTGATTCTCTATTTAGCTTTGCAGCTTCTAATCTTATTGTGGAGATAAGACACAAAACATACTTAAGGAAGGAAATAAACTAAAAAAATATAAACAGCATTGGGAAAATATTCTTTATTACTGTAGTTTGCAAATTCTTTGAAAGAAAAAAATCTGTGAAAAATGCATCCAAACTACTGAATTCTTATTTATGGAATAAACAACTAGCTAAAGTTAAGTATAATGTTTCCTCCATTATTGTATCCACAGGGTGAACCTATGGCAGTGGCCAGAATTCACAAATAGCATGCTTGGTTCGTACAGCAAACAGCACATAAAAACACTACATGCATATTGAATAAATAGTAATAATGGTCATCAAAACTATAATTTCAGAATCATAAGATTAAAAGGGACTAACATTTTCTTTACCATTATAAATAAAAAAGTTTAATATAATAAATCCAAAACATCAATTTAACAAAACAAATTATTATTGGTAAAGCTATAAAGTACTCATTCCCCAATCTTTAGGCAAGTCCAAGGGATATTAGTATAAAGAAATAAAGAATTTCTCTAGAGAAATGACTATAATTTAATTTAATATTATAATTTATAATACAATGTAATTTAATAGTATATCTTGTCTTTTTATTGTGCATGCATTATATAAAACTGCTTCCAGAATCTACTGTGCTGTATCTATTGTACTGTTTAGTGCTTCTTTTAAAAAGTATCCAAAATGCATTTCTTTAACAGTTTAGTACTAGCAATATGTTTGCCTTTCTAGAAAAATTAGAATGCTTATTGTTATTTCACAAATTTAGATGTATTGCCCATTATATGTTCCTTTTTGCTTTGGATGTCAAGCAAACTCAGAGCTAGGTTTTGTGCTCAAATGCTGCTACTTTAACCTAGGTTTTATTGAATTTTCTGTCCTCACACCCCAAATCATCATTACTTGACTTATGTTTTTAGGTCCATTTCATAGAATTATTTCATGTCTTATATTATAAATATCTTCAAATTCTTTTTAAAAAATGCACAGGTATAATTACTAAAAGGATGAAGAAATAAGCACTAGAAATAAGAATAAAGTATTTGCATACCTTTGAAGATTTCTTCTTTTCCTTGAAGTGCCTTGGATTTGTTACTGAAGACATTAAAATTCTACTGATTTCAAGTCCAGTCTGAAGCTATAATAGTGAAAAAAAAACCCTTACTATTACTTGACTTTTAACAAATTTCTTTTTCTTCAGAAACATTATAATGAGGGATCATATATCAGTTAATAAAGATAAAAATGTTTTTTTGAAGAAGAAAAGAAAATCCAAAAATTTATTTTTTTGTGTTAAAGTCACCAAGTCTACTGGTAATTACAATCATTTTCTGTTTATAACAGAATGAGTTATTTTATATATCTCAAACTGAAAACAATTGATAGCATGAGTTCTTTCAACTGAGAATATATGCATGTTTCTCAGAATTTCAAAAGACCAAAAGATCTTTGGCAATACATCCAAGTCTATGAATATACTTGCTGACTTATTGAAATTTCATTATTACAGCAAAAAGAGACAAAACTGATAAGTTAGGAAGCATAAATTAGAGTCTAGAGTAAGGCTTCAGTTAATAAAGTATAATAAAACATATGTGATTTTAAAGTGCCAGATGATACAGTGTTCTGTTTACCTGAGAAGCTTTATCTTGAAAAAGCTTACGCTGATGTTCTTCTTCCTTTAGTTTTTCCTCTAAATGTTTAATCTTGTCCTACAAAAGAATTGAAAAACCGAGATTATTATACAAAAACTAGAGCTAAATATCTTTTATTCCTTTTCCAAACAAATAGAGCCCTCAGGGTCTTGATTCTTAATAGTTTGGTAAATTAAAGCAGAAAATAAGAAAACGGAATGGCAAAAGATACTAAGTTTTCCTTGGCTTTCTTCATATGATTCTTTACCTACTTTATTTAAGAAAGACAAAGGAGAAGCAAAGAATTTATATGCATAGGCTCTATTAATGTTCATTAACAAAATCATAATACTGAAAATTTGGGAGGTTTTAAAGGTCTAGAAGGTCAAACAATATAGTCTTGGGTCTCAATGTTTCATTCAAAATATAGACAACTTAGAATAAAAGACTATGCTGTACTTAGGGAAAAGTGAAAGTGAAATCGCTCAGTCATGTCTGACTCTTTGTGACCCTATGGACTGTAGCCTGCCATGCTCCCCTGTCCATGGGATTTTCCAGGTAAGAATACCGGAGTGGGTTGCCATTTCCTTCTCCAGGGGATCTTCCTGACCCAGGGATTGCACTGTAGGCAGACTCTTTACCATCTAAGCCACCAGGGAAACAAGACTAATATATATGAAACAATATGATTTGACCCAGGTCATGAATATATATGTATAACCTTATACACAAAAGTATTTCATTGTATATCCATGGTATAGTTTGGAATAGGAAGACAGTACTATCTCAAAGGGAGAACTTCCTGAGTGTTCAAAACCTCAAGGAAGGCTTCATAGAGGAAGCAGAAATAGGAGAATCCTACCAAATGGATAGGATTCACTTGGAAAAAGAGAGGGCATTTCAGGATAGGATCTAGAAAAGGCATAACTTACTTTCATGTGGTGAAAGGCTACCTTTTCAATATCCTTTAGGTAAATCACCTAACAAACGAAAATATTCTACCACTGCAGAAGAAGGTAAACTACAATTTCACATCAAAAAGCAAACTCATTTATGCTGTGGTCTATAAGCAATAACTCATATCTGGATTACTAAAAGCTATTAATGAAGTTTTACAAATCTAATTTTATTGCATATTCATATACAGGGTAATTACACATAACATTAAAGATTTATTCCTGGTATCACCACTTCAAAGAAATAAGTTGAAGCTTACCTCAGCAGTTTTCTGAGTTGTTGTAAGTTTAAAACATTCTTTTTCTAAGACATCAAGCTTTGCAAGTTTTGCATGAAGCTTCATATGATCCTGTTCTTTTTCCCTTTGAAGCTGGGCCTGGAAAAGAAAAAAACAAAACCTAAGTTTGGCAAGTGAAGCCGATTGCTCAAGAATAATACAATTTCTGAGAATTCAAAGCACAACATAAATTGTCATAAGAAACACATAACAAACATGCACATACTTTAGGTACTTTGAAAGCAAAAAAAAAAAAAAAAACAAGAGAAAATAAAATCCTTTTCAAAAACAAAGAAACTGTGCAAAAAAATATATTAGATCAATGGAACAAAATCTTCTATGTATCTTTATATAACATTTCTACTATGGAAAACATCATCAGTGAAACATAGTAAATAAACAAGGTGTTATCACAAGGTGATCAAACCTACTTATTGACTTACCCTCTCTCTAACTATAACATAGAAAAGCAGCTATCAAAGGACTAAAGCATACAGAGAACTTGAAGAAAAGGAAAGTTATACATATATATTTACTGGTGTTGAGTTGCTAAGTTGTGTCCAACTCTGCGACACCATGGACTGTATAAAGACTGCCAGGCCACTCTGTCCATGGGATTTCCTAGGTAAGAATACTGGAATGAATTGCCATTTCCTTCTCCAGGGGATCTTCCTGATCTAGGGATTGAACTTGTGTCTTCTGCACTGGCAGGTAGATTCTTTATTGCTGAGCCACCAAGGAAGCTCTACACATATATATGCATACCTATGCATTGTCTTATAATGGTATTTATTACCACACTAATGCAAGATGTTAATGACAGGGGCAACTGTGAGGGGGCAAGAAGTATATGAGAATTTTCAGTATTATCTGACAAATCTTCTATAAACTTAAAACTGCTCTAAAAAATAGTTTATTAAAAATAAAAAAACTGAAACAACAAATAAATAGAGTTTTGGTGACCTGTGGTCTAACATTCTATTGGAGTTACAGAAGGAGAAGAGAGAGAAGTCAGACAAGAATAATTATTTGAAGGCTAATACCTAAAAATGTTCCAATTCTGATGAAAAATATTAACTGACAGATTCAAGAATCTAAAATGAACAAACAAAAAATAACCCAAGCAGAATGAATACAAAGAAAACCACATTTGGGCATATTATCAAATGGTTGAAAACCAGTGATAAAAGGGAAAAAACAGCCTAAGAAATAACACACTATACACAGAGGAATGAAGATAACAATTCTCATTAGAAACTATGAAATCAGGCCTCTCTGGTGGTCCAGTGGTTGAGGATCTGCCTGCCAATACAGGAGACGTGAGTTCAGTCCCTAGTCTAGGAAGATTCCATATGTCACAGAGCAACTAAGTCCATGCACCACAACTACTAAGCCAGCGCTCTACAGCTCAAGAGTCACAACTTCTAAGCCCATGCACTGCAACTACTGAAGCCTGTGCACCCTAGAGCCTGAGCTCTGCAACAAGAGAAATTATCGCAATGAGAAGCCCACAAACTACAACTAGAGTAGTCCCCACTCTCCACAACTAGAGAAAGGCCATGCACAGCAATGAAGACCCAGCACAGCCAAAAGTAAATAAATAAATCTTGGGGGGGAAAAAAAAATCAACTAGAATTTTATACCCAGTGAAACTATCCTTCAACAATGGTGGTGAAATAAAGCCTTTTCCAGACAAATACATGCTAAGAGAATTCCCAGCATACTTTAAAAAGCACTAGAAATAGTAAAAATGTGGATAAATATATATTACTTCTTATTTCTTAATTTTCTTTAAAGGAAAATTGATTATTTAAAGGAGAAACAGAAACAATGTATTGTGAGCTACATAACACACATAGAAATAAAATGTATGAAAAGTGTAGCACAAAGGGGGACAAATGGAATCATTATGTAGTAGGATCTTGTATTACATGTGAAATATTTTAATGCTAATTCATGATAGACTGTAGTACATTAAGAATACATAACTTTAACCTATACAGTAGCTGCTAAAAAAGAGAAGGGGAAAAATACCTGGAGAAAGAGAAGTCAGCAAAATCTAAGAAGAAACCACTAGGGAATAGGGAACTTAAAAAATATTTTTGGTTGAAAGAATGAAAATACAAAATGTCGAAATCTTTGGGATGCAGGTAAAGCACAGTTTAGAGGGAACTTGATAGTTTTTAATCACAATATATTACATTTAAAAAGAAATAATAAAACTTCAGTTATTCAAATTGCAGTTATAATTTACTTTCAGATCTATCAATAAGAATTAGAATATTTAGTACAGCTTGAGTTTGAGGTTCTTTGCTTAGTAATTATATAACACTGTCTTTTCACAGGCCATTTAAAAAAGTTCATCTTCATTTCCCAGCCCTCTTATCCTATTAACTGGAAGCAGCCAAGACTAAAGCAGTTCTTTAACTGAATAAACTCTCTAACAAAAAAAAAAAAAAAAGGAATAATAAAGTTTTAAAATCAATAATCTAAGTTTCCAACATCCAAAGCTAGGGAAAAAATAGCAAATTAAATCCTACATTAGTAGAAGGAAGGAAATAATAAAGATAAAGTGGAAATCAATGAAATAGAAAATAAAAGTTTTTATAAAGATTTATTTTTTAAAATCTATAAAATTTATAAAGTGATATGTAGGTTGATAGTTTTAAAAAGAGCACAAATACAATTTACTAGTATCAGGAATACAAGAGGGAACATCTCTAAAGACACAAGAAAAACAGATAATCTGAGTAGCCAAATCTCTGTTATAAATAAACTGAACTTATAATTAAACACTAGATATTTAAAGAAAACTTCAGTCCCAGATAGCATCTATCAAATTTGAACTCTATCAAACATTTAAGGAGGAAATAAAACTATTCTTATACAAGGTCTTTCAGAAAATAGAAGGAATCTTCCCAACTAATTTTATGAGGTCAAACAAAATCATAATACCAAAATGAGACATTGTGAGAAAAATACAAACGAAGATGGTTTAAGGACGAAGTCACAAAAATTGTTAAGTGAAATCTTTGCAAGCTGAATCAAGCAATATAGAAAAATGATACTACATCAAGATCGATTGAGGCCTATATCAGGAATGCAATGTTGGTTAACATTTGAAAATCAAACAATGTAACTTACCATGTTAACAGAAGAAATGAGAAAAATCATATGACCCTTTCACTAGATGTATAAAAAGCAAATCGCAAAATCATTCACAGTAAAAGTTTCCAGCAAACTAAGAATAGAAAGTAATTTCCACATTTGATAAGGGATAACTATGAAAAACCTAGAGATAATAGTCTAGTGAAAGACTAGCATCTTTCTCCCAATGACCAGAAACAAAACAAGGATGTCAGTCTTTACCACTTCTAATTAACACTGTACTAGCCGCAATAACCAGTGCAAGAAAGTACAAAAAACAAAAGCCATAAAAATTGAAAAGGGAAAAATAAAACTTTATTTATTCATAGATGACATGATTATGTATATAGAAAATCCCTAGAAAATACTGAGTTCCAGAAACAGACTTGATCTATCTTTGTCAACTGTTTGTTGACCAAGGTGCCCAATCAATTTAATGGGAGAAAAGAAATCTTTTAACAAATGGTGCTGGGACAATTGGGCATCCACATGGAAAAAATTTAACCTTGAATAATTTTTTCTCACTATACAAAAATTAATCCCAGATGGATCATAGAACAAAATGAAAATTAAGAGCTTTTAGAAGAAAATATTTTGGAAAATACTTTGATAGTTTCTTATAAAAATACACCTACCCCGTGGTTCAGTAATTCTACTATAATTTCTCTTTATCTAAGAGCAATTAAAACATATGGTCACAAAAAAGTTTGTACAAGAATATTTGAAGTATCTTTACTTACAACACCTCCAAACTGGAAAAAAGGTCAAATATCCATCAAATGAAAAATGGATAACCAAATTGTGGCATATCTATATAATGAAATTCTACACAGCAATAAAAGGAATGAACTACTGATACATGTAACAACATGGATTAATCTAAAAAACTGTATGTGAAACCAAAGAACCAGACACAAAAAGAACATTTTCTATCATCCAATTTATATGAAGTTCAAGGACAGGTAAAATTAATCTGAAGCAAAATAAATCAGAATAGTAGTTGCATTGTTAGGAGGTGGGGAGAGAGCAGGGAATAACTTGGCAGAGATATAAGAAAATTTCTGGGGTGATAAAAATGTTCCTTTATTTGGTAGCACTGCAGATTACATTAGCATATTCATTTATCAATAATCACTGAACTACTGTATATTGTCAACCTTGCTTATTTAACTTATATGCAGAGTACATCATGTGGAATGCCAGGCTGGATGAAGCACAAGCTGGACTCAAGGCTGCCAGGAAAAATATCAATAACCTTAGGTATGTAAATGACACCACCTTTATGGCAGAAAGCAAAGAAGAACTAAAGAGCCTCTTGATGAAAGTGAAAGAGGAGAGTGAAAAAGCTGGCCTAAAACGCAACATTCAAAACACTAAGATAGTAGCATCTGGTCCCATCACTTCACAGCAAACAGATGGGGAAAAAGTGCAAACAGTTGACAGATTTTATTTTCCTGGGCTCTAAAATCACTGCAATGGTGACTGCAGCCATGAAATTAAAAGACACTTGCTCCTTGGAAGCAAAGTTATGACCAACCTAACAGCATATTAAAAAGCAGAGACCTTATTTTGCCGACAAAGGTCTGTCTAGTCAAAACTATGGTTTTTCCAATAATCATGTATGTTATGTGAGAGTTGGACCATAAAGAGAGCTGAGTACCGAAGAATTGATGCTTTTCAACTGTAGTGTTGGAGAAGACTTTTGAGAGTCCCTTGGACTGCAAGGAGATCCAACCAGTCCATCCTAGAGGAGATCAGTCCTGGGTGTTCATTGGAAGGACTGATGTTGAAGCTTAAACTCCAATACTTTGGCCACCTCATGCGAAGAGGTGACTCACTGGAAAAGACCCTGATGCTGGGAGAGAATGGGGGCAGGAAAAGGGGACGACAGAGGATGAGATGGCTGGATGGCATCACCAACTCGATGGACATGAGTTTGAGCAAGCTTCAGGAGTTGGTGAAAGACACGGAAGCCTGGTGTGCTGCTATTCGTGGGATCGCAAAGAGTCGGACACGACTGAGCAACTGAACTGAACTGAACTGAACTGTGATTTCTTTTATCCTGCAAAATGCCTCTTCATAACTTTGCCCATTTTTCTACCACTGCTTTGTACTTTTTGTATCTTGCTTAAGAAATCTCTCTTAACTCCAAGGTCATAAAGGCATTATTCTGTATTTTCTTATAAAAATTCTAAAGTTAACATATAAGTCTTTAATCCATCTGGAATTTATTTTTGTGTACAATGTGTGGTAGGGATCCAATTTCTTTCTTTTTCTCTCACATAGATAATCAATTTCCCCCACATATTTACTGAAGTCTAGAATTTCAATAATGTTATGCAATGGCATCCTTGTTTTATATTGTCTTTCCATATAAACGGGTCTGACTATACCCTAATCCTTTATTCTGTCAGTCCACACAAATATCATGCTAATTTTGACAGTATCAATATGTCATAGGGCAAGACCTCATCTTATTCTTCTTCAGAATAGCTTGGCTACTTTTGGACCTTTCCTTTTCATATAATTTTAGAATCAACTTTTCTAGTTCCTTGAGAAACCTATTAAATACTTGGCCCATTAAAATCCAGTATTGACTGGTACTTCTACCCATTTTTAACATAAAGCAAAGATCTTAGAACACTTAAACTGTATTTATCAGTTCTAATTTATAAGTTATTATTCTCATTAATTTTAATCCTTTATATATATTTAAATATATAAAATAAAACATAATTATTGCTGTTATATATTTATTTACCTATATATTTACCATCTTCATTGTTCTTCATTCCTTCCTGCATCTCTGACCTTCTATCTAAGATACTCTTCCTTCTGTCTGAATGATACCTTCAGTGTTTCCTTTAGAATGTACTTCCTAGTAACAAATTACCTCAGATTTGGTCAGTCTTAAAATGTCTTCACTTCACCTTTATTTCTGGAGGATATTTTCACCAGGCATTGGACTCTAGACTGACAGTTATTTTCTTTTAATATCTTAATTATAATCAGTTGTTTTCTTCCAGATTCAGTATTTTCTATTGAGAAGTCAGCTGTCAATTTAATTGTTGTCCTTTTGAACATAACCTTTTATTTTCCCCAGCAGCTTTTAGGATTTTATTCTTGTCTTATTATTTATTTTATTTATTTTTGCTGCTTTGGTTTTATAGGGTTTCTTAAATCTGTGGTGTGATTATTTTTTTAGTCAATTTTTTAACTTCCCAGCCATTATATCTTCAAACATTGTTTCTGTCCTATTCTCTCTCTTTTCCTTTTGGAATTCCAATCACACATAAATTTGACCTCACTCTAACTTATGTCTCTTGTTCTCTTTTCTAAGCTTACCATTGTTTTGTCTCTTCATTGATCTGGATGGTTTCATCTGCTAATTCACTAATTATCTCTTCTGATTTGCTGTTAGATGCACCATTAAGTTCTCAATTCCATTTATTGTATTTTTTTTACAATATTGCAATTTTTATTTGGTTCCTTTTCAAATCTGCTGTGCCATTTTATGGTTTCTAATGTTCTGTTGAAAATTTTGATTCTATTTTCTATCTCATTGATTATATCAAGTGTAATTATTTTAAAGTCTGTATCTTCTAGAGCCAGGATCTAGCTGGAGCTAACTTGTGAGAGTGTTTATATATAGTCTGTTAAGTATGCTATTTCTTTTGATAGTGTTATCTCCTTCTGCCTGGTCATCTTTCATTGCAAAGTTTCTCACTGTGTAGAAGAAAGGTTTATAGAAATAATTTGAGGACCCTGGGAACGTTAGCCATTAAGGATCACTTTAATCCAATTTCAGGGACTAAGATTTTCTAGATTACTCTGATAATCTAGAGCTGAGCTGTAATCTATCTTGTTTTCCTTTTTGTTCATCATTACAAAGCATTCAGAGCACAGAATATTTACCAGGGTTCCTACCCTTGGCAGATCTTGAACTCTTAACTTTAACTTCTTTAGCCCCATAATGAGGCTTTCAAAAGCACTATTTAGCCTTTCAACTGACTCTTCTGGAATCAAAAATGTCCTAAAAAGGAAGGGACCCAAAGCCAACCACTCTGGAGGTCAACTTCTTTGAATTTAACTATGCACACATACTTCTTTTCTTTTTTAATATTCTGTCCAGTGTTTGTGTTTCCTCTATAGAAAAGTTGGTTCAAATGACTTAGTGTGCATCACTGTAACCGGAAATTTCCTACATACAGCTTTATATCCTATTTAAATTACAATATGACAATTTTCCCATGACATTAAATATTCTTCAAAAACATATTATATTACTATAGAAAACATAGTCACCTGTTGTTCTAGGATCATATTCTTCTCTCGTTCTACATTGAGAACCATTCTCTTTGTATATTCTAGTTGCTTCTCTAGGAGGATGCAGCGAGACTGGGCTGAGCTTAACTGCATACTTATATCTATGAAAAAGAAAAAGTAATAATGAATCATATCAGCGAGTTATCACAAGACATGTATTATATGAATTCAATCAAAAGTCAGAAGTTCAAAACTTCTTTACTTCTAAATAATGACTCTCCGGAAATTAACATAAAATTTGTGAATATCTTATTAATTATATATAACTAATTTAACGCTGACTCATAAAGACCCAGAGAGTATACTTCTGAAAGGGAAGGATGTCAGTGACTTGTGGGATCACAAAAACCTGGCTATTCCTGGGAAATAATATCATCTGGAAAATAGAGGACCTAAGGGAACATTTCATATAAAGATAGGCACAATAAAGGACAGAATGGTAAGGACCTAAGAGAAGCAGAAGATATTAAGAAGAGGTGGCAACAATACACAGAAGAACTATACAACAAAGATCTTCATGACCCAGATAATCATTATGGTGTGATCACATACCTAGAGCCAGACATCCTGGAATGCAAGGTCAAGTGGGCCTTAGGAAGCATCACCACGAACAAAGCTAGTGGAGGTGATGGAATTCGAATTGAGCTATTTCAAATCCTAAAAGATGCTGTGAAAGTGCTGTACTCAATATGCCAGCAAGTTTGGAAAACTCAGCAGGGGGCATCGGACTGGAAAAGGTCAGTTTTCATTCCAATCCCAAAGAAAGGCAATGCCAAAGAATGCTCAAACTACCGCACAACTGCACTCATCTCACACACTAGCAAAATAATGCACAAAATTCTCTAAGTGAGGCTTCAACAGTACGTGAACCATGAACTTCCAGTTGTTTAAGCTGAGTTTAGAAAAGGCAGAGGACCCAGAGGTCAAATTGCCAACATCTATTGGATCATCAAAAAATCAAGAGAGTTCCAGAAAAACATCTACTTCTGCTTTATTGACTATGCCAAAGCTTTGACTGTGTGGATCACAATAAATTGTGGAAAATTCTTAAGAGATGGGAACAGTAGACCATCTGACCTGCCTCCTCAGAAATCTGTATGCAGGTCAAGAAGCAACAGTTAGAACTGGACATGGAACAACAGACTGGTTCCAAATTGGGAAAGGAGTATGTCGAGGCTGTATATGATCACCCTGTTTATTTAACTTATATGCAGAGTACATCATGAAAAATGCTGGACTGGATGAAGCACAAGCTGGAAGCAAGACTGCTGGGAGAAATATCAATAACCTCAGATGTGCAGATGACACCACCCTTATGGCAGAAAGTGAAGAAGAACTAAAGAGCCTCTTGATGAAAGTGAAAGAGGAGAGTGAAAAAGTTGGCTTAAAGATCAACATTCAGAAAACGAAGATCATGGCATCTGGTCCTATCACTTCATGGGAAACAGATGGGGAAACAGTGGAAACAGTGGCTGACTTTATTTTTCTGGACTCCAAAATCACTGCAGATGGTGTTTGCAGCCATGAAATTAAAAGATGCTTACTCCTTGGAAGGAAAGTTATGTCAAACCTATACAGCATATTAAAAAGCAGAGACATTACTTTGCCAACAAAGGTTCATCTAGTCAAGGCTGGTTTTTCCAGTGGTCATGTATGGATGTGAGAGTTGGACTATAAAGAAAGCTGAGCGCAGAAGAATTGATACTTTTGAACTGTGGTGTTGGAGAAGACTCTGGAGAGTCCCTTGGACTGCAAGGAGATCCAACCAGTCCATCCTAAAGGAGATCAGTCCTGGGTGTTCACTGGAAAGACTGATGTTGAAGCTGAAACTCCGATACTTTGGACACCTGATGCAAAAAGCTGACCCATTGGAAAAGACCCTGATGCTGGGAAAGATTGAGGGCAGGAGGAGAAGGGGACAACAGAGGATGAGATGGTTGGATGGTATCACCAACTCAATGGACATGGGTTTGGGTAGACTTCGGGAGCTGGTGATGGAGAGGGAGGCCTGGTGTGCTTCGGTTCATGGGGTCACAAAGAGTTGGGCACAACTGAGCAACCGAACTGAACTGAATAATACATGAATTTTGTTGGTATTCTGAAAATACTATAATTCCTAAATACAACTTGTGTAAAAACTTAATTTTTCTTTTAATCTCAATAATTTATGAACTGGGATAACAGATAATATACAGGCAAGTTTAAAATTATATCCATTTAGTGCAATGGCACCCTACTCCAGTACTCTTGCCTGGAAAATCCCATGGACGGAGGAGCCTGGTAGGCTGCAGTCCATGGAGTCGCTAAGGGTCGGACACGACTGAGCGACTTCACTTTCACTTTTTACGTTCATGCATTGGAGAAGGAAATGGCAACCCACTCCAGTGTTCTTGCCTGGAGAATTCCAGGGACGGGGGAGCCTGGTGGGCTGCTGTCTCTGGGGTCGCATGGAGTCGGACACGACTGAGATGACTTAGTAGTAGTAGTAGTAGTAGTAGTAGTAGCGCAAATATCAAAATATCTGAGAACAAGCCCACAAGGTTTGAACACATATAAGAACAAAGATATTGAGTAAACCTTAGACTGGGCTTTTTATTTTCAAGTTGTAAACTTTGGTAACCTCTTCCTTCTGAGAATTATTGAATTTTCTTACCTTTTTTCTGCTTTATCAGTTCCTCGTGTGCCAGATTTCTCTCACTTGTTTCATTCTCCAAGGCCTTTTTATATTGTGCCGCTTCTCTGGAAAGAATGTTCAGGTTATCTTCAGCTTGTGTTCTCTCTAACTCTAAACGATGAATCTTTTCCTGAAGAGTTTTTAATGCTAAAATAAGAGCTGTTGAAAAAATTGTCTTGATATTTTAAGTGAGAATTTTTGAGCACTTATAATCATAGCAGCATATAAAAGTGAGCAGTATATTTTTGTTACTTAAGTAAAAAAGAAAAAGCAATTTATATTCCTTATAAAAAAGAAAAATGACTAAAATTCTAAAGAGGGACAAATTCTAACACGTCTTATAAAAATAATATATTTATGATTATATTTAGTAATTTTCTAAGTTTGAGATGTAAGAAAGCTAATAATCACATTTTAATTTAAGAAAGCAAATATGTTCAAAACATATGCAAAAAAGATATATATGTATATATGTGTGTGTATATAGAGAGAGGGAGAGAGTGAGAGAGACAGGAGTGTGGGAGGAAGGGAAGAAGCAGGTGAAGAAGGCAGGAAGAGAGGGAGCATGGGAGAAAGGAGGGGAAATTTGAGGCATACAAGTCTGAGCATGGATAAGGAAAATTAAAATATGCTGTTCACTAATTAACAAGGAAATTTAGGTTTAAAGTTAAAAATTTTCTCAGTTCTTGATGTATTCAGTTTCAGTCAAATCACATTTATTGTTTCTTTGTCCAAGATATTATGTTAATTATTAGGACATATGAGGTAGAACATTGCTTCTTCCATCAAGAAAAAATTACAATCTAGTGGTTTAACTGATGTCAGGCTTGAAAGATTGTGATACACATGTACTACTATAATTATTATTCAGATACATTAATATCTTCATAATTCAGATAAGCTCGAGTTATAAAATTTTCAAATATTATCTTATATGTTCTTTTCAGTTACAACTTCAAATTGTAAAACTAGAGATGAATGGAATATAAATAAATGTTCAAGATTAACTTTCATATAGTTCATATCCAATTAGAAAGATGTTTGTTAGAGATTATTGTTTGATTTGGATCAATATTTCTTGTAGTTGCTTTGTCCACAAAGCTATAGTCTATTTATAATGGCAACCATTATTATAAAAGATTAAAAAACACGACTATCAGCATCTTAGAAAGTAATGTATATGGTACAGATATGCCTGGAATCATAAATGTTTTTCTAATTCAATTTTAAGATTCTCCTAAACTTATATTTTAAAAGTTATAATACTTGTATCTTATAGTTACTCCAATGAACTGGATTCATGAAGAATTTTCAAGGGTAATTTTGGATGCAATTTCTGAATTTAATCCTTGAATAAGATTAAAATCAACTTAATTCTTTAATATTCTAACCATCTTATTCATTAGAAGGATTCTCCAAATCTGACCTTTTATTCTTCAGAATATTTTCCTATTTTTAATGACATTTTAAAGATAAATCTGCAATATGTGCCTAGCTGTTTATATTAATCTTCATCTTATAGCAAAGAAGCCAAAATAAAAAATGTTAAGTAACTTAAATTTACAGAAACTTTAAGCAACAGAGTCAAAATTAGCATTTTACTAAGATTAGTTAAACACACAATCATCTTATTTTCTACATAAAAATGAAAAGTTTTATATAACATGCTTCCTAATTTCCCTAATTTTAAATATGATTTTTTATTAGCATTACCTTGGCTATTTGGACTACGAAGCATTTGAGAAGATGTAAGTTCTAAGTTCACAGAGTAGTGAGTCTGAGATGATTCATCACTCCGAGTGATGGATGGAACACACACTCTTTCTGGGGGTTTAAGATAGCTTCCGACTATACTATGCATTAATTCAGAATCCATTATCTGTAGAGAATAAAGGAAAGATATAGTATAGCATCATTTTTTTCCTATGTGAATAACAAAGATATCAGAAAAAATTCAGGTGGAAGTTTTAACATAAATATATAGTCATATACTGTGGAATTGTGTTTTTATAAAGTTTATTATCACAAGTTCAACCATAATAAGTTCACTAGTAAAAGAAAAAAATGACGATTTACTCTATAAACAGTATAGACAATTCTGCCTGATTCTCAAAGAGTATATGCTCTGAAGTGAGCATTACATGAGTGGTGTGAATTTGCTGGTTTCTCACTTGATTGTAAGATCATCATCTGAGCACTCCTCTACAAAGTTTGACTCTAGCATTCAAACATAAAGTACATATTCTAAAAGACATAACTTTCAAACAGAAGCCACTCATATAATATGATTCTCTAGACTCCAATATGACTTCCTAAGGCATTTTTAAGCGTAATTTTGGATATATCAATTTCTGAATCTAAGCCTTGAATTCTACAACCCTATTTAATGCACTAGCATTCTAGTCAGCTAGTTTTGAAGGATTCCAAATCTAAAAATCTAAAAGAGCTTTATCTTGCCATTTTGAGTTTTTTTTGTATGTTGGCTGGAGAGCCATTTTAAATATCTTAGCAGGTAATTTTTAAAGTTTCCTAAGTCATTTTATTTTTCTTTCTGTAATTTGAATATTTTAGAAATGTATTATACTTAATAGATTATAGTCAATGTTAATAACCACACTGAAACAGAAAATTGTTTATATACAACACAATTCACCAGCACAATTTTTTTTTGCTGTTTCTTTACTATTGTTTTATTTTTATTTTTTTAATTTTTTTATTATTTATTTTTTTTATTTTTTAAACTTTACATAATTGTATTAGTTTTGCCAAATATCAAAATGAATCTGCCATAGGTATACATGTGTTCCCCATCCTGAACCCTCCTCCCTCCTCCCTCCCCATACCATCCCCCTGGGTCGTCCCAGTGCACTAGCCCCAAGCATCCAGTATCGTCACCAGCACAATTTTTAAAAATAACGTTGCTTTAAGGCGGATTCATTTCGATATTTGGCAAAACTAATACAATATTGTAAAGTTTAAAAATAAAATAAAATTTAGAAAACACTAAAATAAATAAATAAATAAAATGTAAATTTATAATTTCTTTATATAAATTAACCTACTTTAATTTTTGAGAATTGCAAGTTTTCATTGACTTCACTACCTTCCCAATTCACAAGGCAAGGGAAGACACTTCCATGACTGTGTTTCCTGTGATGGCAGGAAACATACTTCACTCAACAGGGTTTTCTGCTTAGCCACTGCCATGATGTGTTGTCATCAAGGACATTCTTCATCAGTCTAGATTAGAGGTTATATAGCCTAGGAAGATTTGCCAGAATACTTGATGCTCTTAAATCTTGAAAGGCAATCATTTTTCTATTGTTATCAGCACTGGCTACCATTTACTAAACGTATCTCTGTCTCTCTGGGTTCTTGCTCCTCAGACACTGTCTGCTCCCCATGGGAGACTGCATCTATCTAAACTGTTGTTCCCTCAAAAAATAAGAGAGCAAAGTTAGGTAGAGCCCCAAAGGGCAGATGTTCTGAACATGATTGTACATCTTCAGAGAGAGGGATGTGTTTAAAGCTATCCAAAGAACCTTGGAGTTACTCAAGATACTTGATTTAGTTTTCAGCTCCTGTTGAGTCTCTCCAATAATGAAAAAAATAAAATGTTGGATTAGTCACTATACACTGAAGTCCTTCGGAAGAGTGTCTGCTTCCTCTGTCTCAAATATGGTATTATTTTACTAGACGAATTTTTGCATGAATTAAAAAACAATTTCAAATTAAAAAGTTTTAATGTATATGAAATGATTACTCAGAAGATACCAATAAATTAAAAATTAGACCAAAGTTTATTTAAATTAAGTGTGTAAACACATCTGAAAGTAGGCATAAGCAGAATAAAAACCCACTAGAGGTTATGATGAAAAGAAAAAGGAAACAATAAATGAGAGAAAAGTGCCATGAGTTCTCACAAACTTGGGGTTCCAGCTTAAGCCTTATAACCTAGTCCTATATTGTAAGTGAGTGCTTAAAAACTGTTGTTCAGTTGCTAAGTCATGTTTGACTTTTTGCAGACTTCTGGACTATGGCATGCCAGGCTCCTCTGTCTTCCAATATCTCCCTGAGTTTGCTCAAATTCATGTCCATTGAGTCAGTGATGCTATCTAACCATCTCATCCTCTGCCACCTTCTTCTCCTTTTGCATTCAATCTTTCCTAGTATCAGGGTCTTTTGCAATGAGTCAGTTCACATCAGTGGTCCAAAGTATTGAAGCTTCAGCTTCAGCATCAGTCCTTCCGATGAATACTCAGGGTTGATTTCTTTGGGACGGACAGGTTTGATCTCCTTGCTGTCTGAGGGACTCTCAAGAATCTTTCCCAGCACCACAATTCGAAATAATCAATTCTTCAGTGCTCAGCCTTCTTTATGGTCCAACTCTCAGATCCATACATGACTCTGGAAAAACCGCAGTTTAGAACATACAGACTTTTGTCAGCAAAGTGATGCCTCTGCTTTTTAATATGCTATCTAGGTTTGTCATAGTTCTCCTTCCAAGGAGCAAGAGTCTTAATTTTAACGGCTGCAACCACTGTCTGTGGTGATTTTGGAGCCCAATAAAACCTGTCACTGCTTCCACTTTTTCCCCCCTTCTATTTGCCGTGAAGTGATGGGATTGGATGCCATGATCTTAAGGTTGTTTGAATGCTGAGTTTCAAGCCAGCTTTTTCACTCTCCTCTTTACATCAAAAGGCTCTTTAGTTCCTCTTCGCTTTCTGCCATTAGAGTGGTATCATCTGCATATCTGAGGTTGTTGGTATTTCTTCTGGCAATCTTTTTTTATTTATTTTTATTTTATTTTTAAACTTTACAATATTGTATTAGTTTTGCCAAATATCGAAATAGATTCGCCACAGGTATACATGTGTTCCCCATCCTGAACCCTCCTCCCTCCTCCCTCCCCATACCATCCCTCTGGGTCGTCCCAGTGCACCAGCCCCAAGCATCCAGTATCGTGCATCGAACCTGGACTGGCAACTCGTTTCATACATGATATTTTACATGTTTCAATGCCATTCTCCCAAATCTTCCCACCCTCTCCCTCTCCAACAGAGTCCATTAGACTGTTCTATACATCAGTGTCTCTTTTGCTTCTGGCAATCTTTATTCCAGCTTGTGATTCATCCAGCCTGGCATTTCACTGATGTAGTCCGCATAGAAGTTAAATACGCAGGGTGACAATGTGCAGCCTTGTCATACTCCTTTCCCAATCTGGAATCAGTCAGTTGCTCTATGTCCAGTTTTAACTGTTGTGTTTTGACCTATATACAGATTTCTCAGGAGGCAGGTAAGATGGTCTGGTACTTCCTTTTCTTTAAGAATTTTCCACAGTTTGCTGTGATCCACACAGTTAAAAGTTTAAGCATAGTCAATGAAGCAGAAGTAGATGGTTTTTCTGGAACTCCCTTGCTTTCTCCATGATTCAACAAAATGTTGGCAATTTGATCTCTGGTTTCTCTGCCTTTTCTTAATCCAGCTTGAACATCTGGAAGTTCTCAGTTCACGTACTGCTGAAGCCTAGCTTGAAGGATTTTGAGCATAATCTTGCTAGCATATGAAAAGAGTGCAATTGTATGGAAGTTAGAACATTCTTTGGCATTGCTCTTCTTTGGGATTGGAATGAAAATTGACCCTTTCCAATCCTGTGGCCACTGCTGTTTTCCAAATTTTCTGGCATATTGAGTGCAGCACTTTAATAGCATCCTCTTTTAGGATTGGAAATAGTTCAGCTGAAATTCCATCACCTGCGCTTGCTTTGTTTGTAGTAACGCTTCCTAAGGCCCAATTGACTTCACACTCCAGGATTTCTGGCTCTAGATGAGTGACCTCGCCATTATGGTTATCCAGGTAATTAAGACATTTTTTGTACAATTGTTCTGTGTATTCTTGCTATATCTTCTTAATCTCTTTTGCTTCATTTAGGTCCTTACCGTTTCTGTCCTTTATTGTGCCCATCCTTGCATGAAATGTTCCCTTGATATCTCCAGTTTTCTTGAATAGATCTCTGGTCTTTCCCATTCTATTGTTTTCCTCTATTTCTTTGCATTGTTCATTTAAGAAGGTCTCTTATCTTTCCTTGCTATTCTCTGGAACTCTGCATTCAGTTGGGCATATCTTTCCCTTTCTCCCTTGCCTTTTGCTTCTCTTCTTTTCCTCAGCTATTTGTAAAGCCTCCTCCTCCAATCACTCTGCCTCTGTGGATTTCTTTTTCTTGGGGATGGTTTTGGTTACCACCTCCTATATAATATTATGAACCTCTGTCCATAGTTTCTCAGGCACTCTGTCTACCAGATATAATCCCTTGAATCTATTTGTTATCTCCACTGTAATCATAAAGGATTTGATTTAGGTCATACCTTAATGCCCTAGTGGTTTTCCCTACTTTCTTCCATTTAAGTCTGAATTTTGCAGTAAGAAGTTCATGATCTGAGCCAGTCAGCTCCAGGTCTTGCTTTTACTGACTGTATAGAGTTCTTCCCTCTTTGGCTGCAAAGAACATAATCAACCTGATTTTGGTACTGACTGAAGCTGAGGTACCACTGCATAAAGAAACTATCCCCCACCTGGAGAATGTGTTAGACAAAAAAACTTAACTGCAAAGCATTTTCACTTGCTCTTGAGGGAAGCAAATGTTCCCAAATGGTCTGTTTAAACAACCAATGTCTATATTTGCTGGTGGCTGACTGTGCCATCATTATTGCATAATCCCAAAGGACTACTAGGGAGACAGCATTTAGGAGGCAATCAGAGATACTACAAGAGGGTCTTGAAACAGAGGACTCTCTGGTATTTCGCTGGTAATACTTGGTAATTTGCTGGTAATTCTTTCAGTTTAGATTTTTCTTTAGAGAGACTGGAGAAAGGTCAATAGTTCTGTTTCTTTTATCCGGTTTTCTTTGTGTATGCATATAGGAAAAGGCAATGGCACCCCACTCCAGTACTCTTGCCTGGAAAATCTCATGGACGGAGGAGCCTGGTGGGCTGAGTCGGACATGACTGAGCGACTTCACTTTCACTTTTCACTTTCATCCATTGGAGAAGGAAATGGCAACCCACTCCAGTGTTCTTGCCTGGAGAATCCCAGGGATGGGGGAGCCTGGTGGGCTACCGTCTGTGGGGTCACACAGAGTCGGACACGACTGAAGCGACTTAGCAGCAGCAGCAGCAGTATACAACCTGGAGAAGGCAATGGCACCCCACTCCAGTACTCTTGCCTGGAAAATCCCATGGACGGAGGAGCCTGGTTGGCTGCAGTCCATGAGGTCCTTAAGAGTCAGACACGACTGAGCGACTTCACTTTCACTTTTCACTTTTCTGCATTGGAGAAGGAAATGGCAGCCCACTCCAGTGTTCTTGCCTGGAGAATCCCAGGGACGGGGGAGCCTGGTGGGCTGCCGTCTATGGGATCGCACAGAGTTGGACACGACTGAATCGACTTAGCAGCAGCAGCAGCAGTATGGGTTAACTTATCTAAAGAACAAACACAGTAAAGGTTAGCCTAACTTTATTTTATTGTTAATGTATATTATTATACTTTAAAAAGTACTCTTACAACTGAGTAGAAAAATCTGTGGTTAAGAGATCTGCCTTATAGGTTCTCTAATAGATATTACAATCTATTATTTATAATATGTAATAATTAAAGTGTTAAGATAGTGATATAAAAATGAACTGGTCAATAGAAATTAGTAAATCTAAGAACTTCACATAAACACTTCCAGAGGATTCAACAAATGATTCATTTGTTGTTTGTTCAATAAATGATGTTACAAAAAATAGGGGGGGAAATCCAGTTAAACATTTACCTGACTGAACAATCAGTATAAAACTTCAGATACAGTACAGAGTTAATTTTCTTTTATTAAAAAAAAAAAACTGGATAGTTAAAATAAACTTAGAAGAGGGTAAGACATTTTATGTTTAAAAGCAGGGAGAAAATAAAGATAAAGATGTAAAGCCTACATTAAAATTCATACCACAACATATAGAAATTATGAACAAAATTGAAAGACAAAAGGAAAGCAGAATATGTTATTTGCAATGCAGCATTCCGTCCAGGAATGTGTTACCTGAATAGCACATCACATAAGCCCCAAATGAAAGACATTCTATTTTTACAAAGGGGGGGACTGTTTTCTTAAAAAATGTCAATGTCATAAAAATGATGACACTTCTAAGTATATATATCCAAAATAATTGAAAGCAGGGTCTCAAATAGATATTTGTACACCCATATTCATAACAGCATTATTCTCTACAGTCAAAAGGTAGAAATAATCCAAACATCCATCAATGAATAAACAGATAAACAAAACATATAGACATACAATGGAATACTATTTGGCCTTAAAATGAGAGGAAATTCTAATACATTCTAAAACATGGATGAACATTGAGGACATTATGCTAAGTGAAATAAACCAGTCACAGAAAAATAAATACTGTATGATTCCACTTATATGAGGTATCTAGAGTTCAGTTGGAGAAGGCAATGGCACCCCACTCCAGTACTCTTGCTTGGAAAATCCCATGGACGGAGGAGCCTGGTGGGCTGTAGTCCATGGGGTCGCTAAGAGTCGGACACGACTGAGCGACTTCACTTTCACTTTTCACTTTCATCCATTGGAGAAGGAAATGGCAACCCACTCCAGTGTTCTTGCCTGGAGAATCCCAGGGACGGGGGAGCCTGGTGGGCTACCGTCTGTGGGGTCACACAGAGTCGGACACGACTGAAGCGACTTAGCAGCAGCAGCAGCAGTATACAACCTGGAGAAGGCAATGGCACCCCACTCCAGTACTCTTGCCTGGAAAATCCCATGGACGGAGGAGCCTGGTTGGCTGCAGTCCATGAGGTCCTTAAGAGTCAGACACGACTGAGCGACTTCACTTTCACTTTTCACTTTCATCCATTGGAGAAGGAAATGGCAACCCACTCCAGTGTTCTTGCCTGGAGAATCCCAGGGATGGGGGAGCCTGATGGGCTGCCATCTACGGGGTCGAACAGAGTCGGACATGACTGAAGTGACTTAGCAGCAGTAGCAGCAGAGTTCAGATCAGTTCAGTCGCTCACTCGTGTCCGACTCTTTGCTGCCCCATGAATCGCAGCACGCCAGGCCTCCCTGTCCATCACCAACTCCCGGAGTTCACTCAGACTCATGTCCATTGAGTCAGTGATGCCATCTAGCCATCTCATCCTCTGTCGTCCCCTTCTCCTCCTGCCCTCAATCCCTGCTAGCATCAGAGTCTTTTCCAATGAGTCACCTCTTCACATGAGGTGGCCAAAGTACTGGAGTTTCAGCTTTAGCATCATTCCTTCCAAAGAAATCCCAGGGCTGATCTCCTTCAGAATGGACTGGTTGGATCTCCTTGCAGTCCAAGGGACTCTCAAGAGTCTTCTTCAACACCACGGTTCAAATGCATCAGTTCTTCGGTGCTCAGCTTTCTTCACAGTCCAACTCTTGCATCCATACATGACCACAGGAAAAACCATAGCCTTGACTAGACGGACCTTTGTTGGCAAAGTAATGTCTCCGCTTTCCAATATGCTATCTAGGTTGGTCATAACTTTCCTTCCAAGGAGTAGTCAAACTCATAAAAACAGAAGTAGAATGGTAGCTGAGGGGAGAGGTAAATGCAGAGTTGTAGAGTTCCAGTTTTCCCAGATGAAAAAGTTCTGGAATATTAGTTGTACAACAATGTACAGGCTGTACAACAATGTGTGGTAGGGGAGACAAATTAAAAACAAGATATGATTCAGTGGGATCAATTCCATAACAAAAGCATACATAGAGTGTCACAGGAGCACAGAAGAGACATTATCTAACTCTCTTTGCTAGACAGAGAGATAAGTAAAGCCAGAAATAATTTGGCATTATGAACAGTTTGGAAAGAGTAGTTTAGGTAAATATGGCAGAGTGAACATATACACTGACTTTTGCTTCCTCTCTAAACCCACTAAAATAATATTAAAACTTTAAAAAAGTTATAAACCTACAAGGACAAAGAAATCAGAAAAGGTGACAACAACACAACTTTGGAAAATGGAAAAGAGATGTACAAGTAATAACAGACTTAGCTAATGCAAAAAAGGCAAATTCCTAACTCAAGTAAGACTCTGATGCTGGGAGGGATTGGGGGCAGGAGGAGAAGGGGACGACAGAGGATGAGATGGCTGGATGGCATCATAGACTCGATGGACATGAGTTTGAGTGAACTCTGGGAGTTGGTGATGGACAGGGAGGCCTGGCATGCTGCGATTCATGGGGTCGCAAAGAGTCGGACACGAGTGAGCGACTGAACTGATCTGAACTCTGCTGCTACTGCTGCTAAGTCACTTCAGTCATGTCCGGCTCTGTGCGATTCATGGGGTCGCAAAGAGTCGGACACCACTGAGTGACTGAACTGAACTGACACATCCAAGTGGAGATGGGAAAATCCTTATCAAGGAACTATGACTAGCCCAAGGTAACTAAGATACTGAAGACAATAAAATGAATGGATTGGATAAATTTGGAGTTTTCAATTTTAAAAAAATTATCATTTTTTTTAATCTTTGGTCATGCCATGCAGCACATGGCATGTTAGTTCCCTCACCAGGGACTGAACCTGCACCCCTTGCATTGGCAGCACAGAGTCTTAGCCACTAGACCACCAGGGAAGTCTCCTAATCAGTTTTTTAGTGCTCCATTATTAAATGGAGGTTAAGTTGTTTAACCAAGGCTTACCAGACATTGAGGAAAGATATGAAAGACAGAGATCAAAACAAGCAGACAATAAGAGGCTTAACAGGAATATAAAATTTGCAAATACGTAATTATTGGAGATAGAAGTATAAACAAGGAGGGACATGGTAGATCCTAGTGAATTTGGTTGGAGCACACTAAATAAATGTTGGCAATAAGAGATGGCTAGAAGCTCTTAGAGGAAAACATAGGTGATACACTCTTTGATACATATCCCAGCAAGATCTTCTTGGAACCACCTCCTAGTGTAATGGAAATAAAAACAAACGTAAACTAATGGGACATAATTAAACTTAAAAGCTTTTGCACAGCAAAGGAAACAATAAACTAGATAAAACAAAGATAACCTTCAGAATGGGAGAAAATAATTGCCAATGAAACAAGTGACAAACAACAAAATATACAAACAGCTCACGCAGCGCAATAAAAGAAAAACAAACAACCCAATCAAAAAATGGGCAGAAGACCTAAACAGACATTTCTCCAAAGAAAATAAACAGGTGGACAACAAGCACATGAAAAGATGCTCAGTATTAGAGAAACGCAAATCGAAACGACAATGAGGTATCACCTCACACCGACCAAAATGGCTATGATTAAAAAAATCTACAAACAATAAATGCTGGAGAGGATATCGAGAAAAGGGAGCCCTTTGCACTGTTGGTGGGAATGTAAATTGATACAGCCACTATGAAGAACAGTATGGAGATTCCTTAAAAAACTAAGAAATAAAACTACCATATGACGCTACAATCGCACTAGTAGGCATATACCCTGAGGAAACCAAAATTGAAAGAGATACATGTATCCCATTGTTCATTGCAGCACTATTTACAATAGCCAGAACAAGGAAGCAATCTAGGTGTCCATCGAAGGATGAATGGATAAAGAAGTTGTGGTACATATATACAATGGAATATTACTCGCCATAAAAAGGAACGCATTTGAGTCAGCTCTAATGAGGTGGATGAACCTAGAACCTATTATACGGAGTGAAGTGAGTCAGAACAAAAAAGATGAATACCATATTCTAACACATATTTACGGAATCTAGAAAAATGGTACTAAAGAATTTATTTACAGGGAAACAATGGAGAAAGAGACATAGAGAATAGACTTATGGACATGGGGAGAGGGGAGGAGGGAGTGAGATGTATGGAAAGAGTAACATGGAAACTTACATTACTATATGTAAAATAGATGGCCAATGGAAATTTGTTGTATGGCTCAGGAAACTCAAACAGGGACTCTGTATCAACCTAGAGGGGTGGGACGAAGGTTCAAAAGGGAAGAGATATAAGTATACCTATGGCTGATTCATGTTGAGGTATGACAGAAAACAGCAAAATTCTGTAAAGCAATTATCCTTCAATAAATAATAAAGAAATTTTAAAAAATGGGCAGAAGACCTAAACAGACATTTCTCCAAAGAAAATACACAGATGGCCAACAAACACATGAAAAGATGCTCAACATTATAGAAATGCAAATCGAAAAGACAATGAGGTATCACCTCACACCGACCAAAATGGCTATCGTTAAAAAATCTACAAACAGTAAATGTTGGAGAGGATATGGAGAAAAGGGAACCCTCTCGCCTGTTGTGGCAATGTAAATTGATACAGCCACCATGAAGAACAGTATGGAGATTCCTTATAAAACTACCATATGACCTAACAATCCCACTACTAAGCATATACCCTGAGGAAACCATAATTGAAGCAGACACATGTACCCCAATGTTCATTGCAGCACTTTTTACAACAGCTAGGACATGGAAGCAACCTAGATGTCCATCAACAGATGGATATGGAAATTGTGGTACATACATACAGTGGACTATTCAGTTCAGTTCAGTTCAGTTCAGTTGCTCAGTTGTGTCCGACTCTTTGAGACTCTTAGTAACAGTGGACTAATAGTAACAGTGGACTATTACTCAGCTGTAAAAAAGAATGCCTTTGAGTCAGTCCTAATGAGGTGGATGAAGCTAGAGCCTGTTGTACGGAGTGAAGTAAGTCAGAAAGAGAAACACAAACATTGTATATCAACGCATACATTTGGAATCTAGAAAGATGAACCTATTTGCAGGGCAGCAATGGAGACACAGACATAGAGAACAGACTTGTGGACACAGCAAGGGAATATGAGGGTGGGATGAACTGAGAGAAGAACATGGAAACCTACACATTACCATATATAAAGTAGACAGCAAGTAGGAATTTGCTGTGTGACACAGGGACCTCAACCCAGTGCTCTGTGACAACCTAGAGGGGTGGGATGGAGAGGAAGATGGGAGGGGGATTCAGGAGAGAGAAGACATATGTATTCAGTTCAGTTCAATTCAGTCGCTCAATTGTGTCCGACTCTTTGCGACCCCATGAATCGCAGCACGCCAGGCCTCCCTGTCCATCACCAACTCCCAGAGTTCACCCAGACTCACGTCCATCAAGTCAGTGATGCTATCCAGCCATCTCATCCTCTGTCATTCCCTTCTCCTCCCGCCCCCAATCCCTCCCAGCATCAGGGTCTTTTCCAATGAGTCAACTCTTCGCATGAGGTGGCCAAAGTACTGGAGTTTCAGCTTTAGCATCATTCCTTCCAAAGAAATCCCAGGGCTGATTTCCTTCAGAATGGACTGGTTGGATCTCCTTGCAGTCCAAGGGACTCTCAAGAGTCTTCTTCAGCACCACAGTTCAAAAGCATCAATTCTTCGGCGCTCAGCCTTCTTCACAGTCCAACTCTCACATCCATACATGACCACAGGAAAAACCATAGCCTTGACTAGACGGACCTTTGTTAGCAAAGTAATGTCTCTGCCTTTGAATATACTATCTAGGTTGGTCATAACTTTCCTTCCAAGGAGTAAGCGTCTTTTAATTTCATGGCTGCAGTCACCATCTGCAGTGATTTTGGAGCCCGGAAAAATAAAGTCTGACACTGTTTCCACTGTTTCCCCATCTATTTCCCATGAAATGATGGGACCAGCTGCCATGATCTTCATTTTCTGAATGTTGAGCTTTAAGCCAAATTTTTCACTCTCCACTTTCACTTTCATCAAGAGGCTTTTGAGTTCCTCTTCACTTTCTGCCATAAGGGTGGTGTCATCTGCATATCTGAGGTTATTGATATTTCTCCCAGCAATCTTGATTCCAGCTTGTGCTTCTTCCAGTCCAGCATTTCTCATGATGTACTCTGCATATAAGTTAAATAAGCAGGGTGACAATATACAGCCTTGACATACTCCTTCAAAGATAGTGGAGGTGATGGAATTCCAGTGGAGCTATTTCAAATCCTGAAAGATGATGCTGTGAAAGTGCTGCACTCAATATGCCAGCAAATTTGGAAAACGCAGCAGTGGCCACAGGACTGGAAAAGGTCAGTTTTCATTCCAATCCCAAAGAAAGGCAATGCCAAACAATGCTCAAACTACCACATAATTGCACTCATCTCACACACTAGTAAAGTAATGCTCAAAATTCTCCAAGCCAGGCTTCAGCAATATGTGAATCATGAACTTCCTGATGTTCAAGCTGGTTTTAGAAAAGGCAGAGGAACCAGAGATCAAATTGCCAACATCCGCTGGATCATTGAAAAAGCAAGAGAGTTCCAGAAAAACATCTATTTCTGCTTTATTGACTATGCCAAAGCCTTTGACTGTGTGTATCACAATAAACTGTGGAAAATTCTGAAAGAGATGGGAATACCAAACCACCTGATCTGCCTCTTGAGAAATCTGTATGCAGGTCCGAAATCAACAGTTAGAACTGGACATGGAACAACAGACTGGTTCCAAATAGGAAAAGGACATATGTATACCTATGGCTAATTCATGTTGATGTATGGCAGAAGCCAGCACAATATTGTAAAGCAATTATCTGCCAATTAAAAAAAAGAGAGAGAGAAATGGCTAATAAGTATATGGGCCAAACCACAAAGGATCTGTATAACACAAAAGGAGTTTGTATTTTATAGGATCAGGCAGTGGGGAGGTAAGAAGGGATATAAAGTGGAACAACATGGTCAGGTTTGTATTCTGACAAGTTTATTCAGACAGCCCTGAGTGGGAAGAAATTACAGATAGACAAATTAAGAGGTTACTGAAGTAAGTAAAATGAGGAAAAATATAAGGCCTGAATGAAGACAGGAGTAAGTGAGATCAACATGAAAGATTCTTGGAAGATACAATCAAAAGGACATAGGAACCAACTAGATATGCAAAATGGAGGAGAGGAAAAAATCAAAAACACTCTCTAAAATTTTACTTGGGCAAGGAAAGAGATAGTAGTGGCATTAACAGGAATAAGGAATAATATAAAATGAGATACAAGTCTGATGAAAACAACAAACTCTGTTTTAGATATAGTTGAATTTGAGGTGCTTACAGACAAGAGCTATCCACCAAATGAATTGAAATACAGGTTTGGAGTTTAGGTGAGCAGTCTAGGCTAGATCTAAAGATATAGATTTGGTTATCCATTAGATTACCCAAGGAGAGCATAAAGATTAGCATGTGGGTATGCATGAAAAGGGTTGGCTAAGATTCAATGCCTTTATTCATTAGAGAGCTAATGTTATCTGTCCACTGTGGTGCCCTTCAGACATGTTGAGGCAAAAATTTAAAAGGTCAAGAATGACAGATTTAGGAGAAAAATGAGTTGAGCTCAAAATGCTGATGACCACCTAGCATTTAGAAGACAAATGAAGAATCAAAGGAGATAAAAGAGGAGGGCGCAAAAATGGAGGGGGCGGGGAGAAGCTGGAGAAAGTAGTAACAAAGTCAAAGTAAGAACAGGTAATTGTTTAGTGTCTACATGTAACATGCTATGCCTTGTAGAAAAAAACAAACAGGGCATGGCTTCTGCTGTCAAGTAGTCTGCAATCTCACTTTTGAAGAAAGATGAGTAAGAGACAATGAGAGCAGGGCAAAACACAGCAGGTAAGTTCGATAGCAGTATATCCAATAAAATCAGTTTGCTTATTTCATAATTATTCAAATTTTATTGAGCATTCTTCAACTCTATTATCCTGCTGCTGCTGCTGCTGCTGCTGCTGCTGCTGCTAAGCCGCTTCAGTCGTGTCCGACTCTGTGTGACCCCATAGATGGCAGCCCACCAGGCCCCACTGTCCCTGGGATTCTCCAGGCAAGAATACTGGAGTGGGTTGCCATTTCCTCCTCCAATGCATGAAAGTGAAAAGTGAAAGTGAAGTCACTCAGTCGTGTCCAACTCTTAGCGATCCCATGGACTGCAGCCTACCAGGCTCCTCTGTCCATGGGATTTTCCAGGCAAGAGTACTGGAGTGGGTTGCTATTGCCTATTATCCTAAATGAGTCTAAACAGAAGAAATATGATTACATTAGTACAATACCCAGTTTTTGAAAGAGTGCAAAGCAATGCCAATCTTTTGTAAATTATAATACAGCATCTAATTGTTATGTGCACAATTAATTCTCACTGCCATGATATAAGTGTTACCTAATTTCCAAGCAAATGTAACAATTTGTAGATTTAAAACATCTAGACTTACAAACATTTTATTTAATAAGTAGAAAGTTAGATTTTTCCTTACCGAATTTGAATACAGCAAGTTTAAAACAATGTCTGAGATTATGTAAGTGATTAGACTCTCCATCACCTTTACCTGTACTTTATCTTGAATATTCAGTTTGGAGAAATGTTCTTGATTTAATATAAAGTGAGTAAAGGATATAAAATTATATAATTATAGCTCGATTTTTATGAAAGACAAAGATAAACATAGATAAAAGACTATAAATGTACTGCTGCTAAGTTGCTTCAGTCGTGTCCGACTCTGTGCAACCCCATAGACGGCGACCCACCAGGCTCCCCCGTCCCTGGGATTCTCCAGGCAAGAATACTGGAGTGGGTTGCCATTTCCTTCTCCAATGCAGGAAAGTGAAAAGTGAAAGTGAAGTCGCTCAGTCGTGTCCAACTCTTAGCGACCCCATGGACTGCAGCCTACCAGGCTCCTCTGTCCATGGGATTTTCCAGGCAAGAGTACTGGAGTGGGGTGCCATTGCCTTCTCCATAAATGTACTAAATAATAGCAAATAATATCCATTATATTATATAATAATAATAATTGCAAATATATTAAATGTTACTAGAGGGACAACAGATTTTTCTTTTGTTATTTTGACAGAGGATGAGATGGTTGGATGGCATCACTAACGTGATGGACATGAGTTTAAGTAAGCTCCAGGAGCTGGTGGTGGACAGGGAAGCCTGGTGTGCTGCAGGCCATGGGGTTTGCAGAGTCAGACACAACTGAGCGACTGAACTGAACTAACTGATTTCTACTTTCTTACACATTCTCTACAATAAATAGATATTAGTTTTATAATAAGAAACAAAATTTCCTAGTTTCTTTTTAATTAGATTTCTGCAAAGGTAGAAAACAGCAGAAGACATACAGAATCAATGGTTTATATTGATATTTTTAGAGGCACTTATATCTTTTCATTTTTAAAGGTCTTCAGTTCAGTTCAGTTGCTCACTCGTGTCTGACTCTTTGCGACCCCATGAATCGCAGCATGCCAGGCCTCCCTGTCCATCACCAACTCCTGGAGTTCACCCAGACTCACGTCCATCAAGTCAGTGATGCCATCCAGCCATCTCATCCTCTGTCGTCCCCTTCTCCTCCTGCCCCCAACCCCTCTCAGCATCAGAGTCTTTTCCAATGAGTCAACTCTTCGCATGAGGTGGCCAAAGGACTGGAGTTTCAGCTTTAGCATCATTCCTTCCAAAGAAATCCCAGGGCTGATCTCCTTGTAGTCCAAGGGACTCTCAAGAGTCTTCTCCAACACCACAGTTCAAAAGCATCAATTCTTTGGCGCTCAGCCTTCTTCACAGTCCAACTCTCACATCCATACATGACCACAGGAAAAACCATAGCCTTGACTAAATGGACCTTTGTTGGCAAAGTAATGTCTCTACTTTTGAATATGCTATCTAGGTTGGTCATAACTTTCCTTCCAAGGAGTAAGCGTCTTTTAATTTCATGGCTGCAGTCACCATCTGCAGTGATTTTGGAGCCCCAAAAAATAAAGTCGGACACTGTTTCCACTATTTCCCCATCCATTTCCCATGAAGGGATGGGACCGGTGGTCTTATGCCTCTTAAATCAACATAAATTCAGGGAAGGCAATTATGTTATTTCTTCTGTGAGTTCCTACAATCTAAACTTCTATGCTCTGCAAGAGGGCACTGTATTCTCAGGACCTAATCCAAAAAATACTTGTAAAATGAATTCCCTGAAACTAGTTTGGTAGGTCAACAACTTTTCCCTACCTTCTTACACTAACATTTGTCATAGTTAAACCGAACAATTCTATAAATACTGCCCTACATTTTAAAAAAATCACACATTCAGTTCAGTTGCTCAGTCGTGTCCAACTCTTTACCTTGGTATATACTTTTGCATACAGTGTTTAATTTAATATCATTTTATTTAAGAAAGTAAATAATAATTATTAGAATTTTAAAGTATTACTGATATTTCTTCAGAAAGTTTTCATTTAAAAAAGTGATTTTGAAAGGGTTTCAACATTCTTATGTTTATTATATTTACCTGTTGAACTTTGTTTCTAATCATTTGTCTTCTAAATAGTTAATTAACAGAAACTTCAATTAAATAGAGTAGAGAGATCAGAAGAGGGAGCTCTCACGCTCTGTGACATGGCTGAGTCCAACAGGAAGAAAAATTACTCTTCTTTCCTGGCAAGGATTCAGCCAATGAAAAGCCACAGACTCTTGGTTTACTACAGCCCTCCCAACTTCCCTTTCTCCTCTATAAAAGAGTTTTTCCCTTGCTCTGCTGAGACTTGCACAGGGCCTACCACAACTGAAGACTCCAAATTGTAATTTTGTGCTGATCCCAAATAAACCCATTTTTTCTGGAGAAATATCTGGCAGTCTATTTTTTTGGGTCAACACCCTTTAGAATGATTGATGGCAAAGTTATTAAGTGTATAAAGAATTTAGAAATTGAGTCAACAAATAACGAATTTTAAAGTTAACAGTACTCAGGTTAGTTGCTATAAACCTTCCTTGGCTTTTACTTTATTTCTCTCCCACAGATTGAGCACACTCAATATTTGGAATTAATTATGGGAGTACCGATTAGTCACACAACCCAAGGGGGAATGAGGTGATGGACAATGATAAATAACTAAAGCTTATCTATTTAATTGCCAAATTTTATTTCAACTAGTTTTAAAAGAAATATTTCTAAAATGTTTAACCTATTTTTCTTCCTTTCAGGCAGAGTATACTCAACACAATTTAACCTTTGGGATGACTTAAAGATATCATAATAGCATTTTAATTATGCATGATGGTACTTAGAGAATCACACTGATAACTGTTGATTTGCCTGCCTTTTTGCTGGAAAGTTCCAGAGTGTTACAGACTTTGCTTTCTGTCTTTTCACCTCTTGCTCTCTCTTCCCTTCCTGTCGTTTTATGAACTACTTGATGCAAGCAGAATATCCTTTCCCTAATTACTTTCCCAACCTATAACAAATAAGAAACAATAAAACAATCACATTTCATTTATTAGCCATTCAAAGATGAAAAGCATAGTCCCTGGCAGTCCTTAAAACATTAACAGTTTAATTATACTAAAAAGGGTGCCATGAGAACCCAGAGGATGGCCATCTAAAAAGTTCGGGGGTTTCAGAGATGGCTTCCTGGAGGATCTAGTTCTTAAACTGAAAAACAAAGGATGAGTAAGTAGGATTTGACAGGCAAAAGAAAGTGAGAAAATGGATAGAGAGGAGGATCAAGTGTACAAGCAAAAGAAACAGCATGGTAATAACAAAAATAATGATACCTCACCTTTATTACTGGAGGGGTTAATTTACTAAAATCCACCTAACAACTCTATGAGGACAATTATTTTCATTTTAAAGATGAGTAAACTGTGGCACAGAAAAACTGTTTTGTCCAAGGTAACACAACTAAAGTAGCAAAGTCAGAACTTGGGCGGCTTGACTCTAAAGCTCACACTTTTAACCACCATGCTTTATTGCTTATTTATCCAAAGTTATGAAATCTAGAGAGAATGTGATGTTTTGGGAGAGCTACTACAAGAAATGTTGGAAGATTGCAAATGTGCCTAAGTATTGCAGAAGAGAGGGCAGAAACCAGATCTGAGGAGCCTAGTAAGCCAGGCACAGGTGTTTGGATTTTATCCCATGGGCAATGAGAGTCACCCAGCAGAGGAGTAGCAGTATCACATTGCCTTTGATAAAGATTTCTGAGAGTCAGAACAGAGAAAAACAACCAGAGGTTAGACTTCCAGACAGGAGACTATTCTAGAATGCTATGTGTGAAAATAAAGATCTGAACCAAAGCAACAGAAGTGGGAATGAAAAGAAGGGGACAAATTAGAGATAATTAGGATATTGAATTTATAGAATGTATGACTGGGATGAAGAAAATTAATAATAGGGAGAAATTAAATATAGCTCTAGTCAAAGCAGAAAACAGATTTTGAGGGGTGTCAAGGTTAATATAAAAGGTTAACTTTAGACGTGTTTGAAGTGTTTGTCGGACAATGTATATGTGTGTGTGTGCACATGCTTAGTTGCTCAGTCATGTCCAATTCTTTGTGACCCCATTAACTGTAGCCCACCAGGCTCCTCTGTTCTGGCAATTTTCCAGGCAAGAATACTGGAGTGGGTTGCCATTTCCTACTCCAGGGGATCTTCCCAACCCAGGGATCGAACCCGTGTTTGTACCTTCTGCACTGGCAGATGGATTGTTTACCACTGAGCCACCTTGGAAGCCCTCTTTGTAGGACAATAGGAAGAAAGTGAAGGGGCTCAGTTGTGTCTGACTCTTTGAGACCCCATGGACTGTAGCCTACCAGGCTTCTCCGTCCATGGAATTTTCTAGGCAAGAGTACTGGAGTGGGTTGCCATTTCCTTCTCCAGGGTATCTTCCCGATCCAGGGACTGAACCTGGGTCTCCCGCGTTGCAGGCAGACACTTAACTGTCTGAGCCACCAGCAAAGCCCTTGTAGGGCAATAACAACATAAAAACAGTTACCACTTACACTGAGCTAATACCAGCCACCGGCCAAAGATAATTTACATATGTTGATCCACAGAATTGCCAAAGCAACCCTCTAAAGTATTCATATTAATTTCATTTTACTTGAGGCAACTAAGAGGTTAAGTAACTTTGCCAAAGGTCACACAGTTATAAGTGGCTGAGCTGGGACTTAAGCCCATGTACCCTAGATCAGAGTGTATTCTGCCTTTAATAGAGCCATCAAAGAAGAATGGCTTAGACTAAAGATAGGATTTGAAAGTCATCAGTATACATAGACAGCAGCTCAAGCCATGAATTTTCATTTAGATACAGAGTGTGCAGTTTTTCTCCAAGTATGGTCCTTCAATCACTTAGGTATAAACACCTTGAGGATATTTTATAAAGTGAGGATTCCTGGGCATCCCCTAGGTCTATGTAAATAATCTCTGGGATAAGATGCAGAAATATGTAATTTTCACTCTCTAATTGATTCTTATGCAAAAGTTTGAAGATCACTGATAGGAATGAGCAAAGAATGGAGTAACAATGACATTGAATTTATTAGAACTATGTCCACAATGGAAGCAAACAAGTTCTGAAGAAGTATAGTAAGGGCCTAAGCAAGCATCCGGAGAAGGCGATGGCACCCTACTCCAGTACTCTTGCCTGGAAAATCCCATGGACGGAGGAGCCTGGTAGGCTGCAGTCCATGGGGTCACCAAGAGTTGGACATGACTGAGCGACTTCACTTTCACTTTTCACTTTCCTGCATTGGAGAAGGAAATGGCAACCCACTCCAGTATTCTTGCCTGGAGGATCCCAGGGATGGGGGAGCCTGGTGGGCTGGCGTCTATGGGGTCACACAGAGTCGGACACGACTGAAGTGACTTAGTAGGAAGCAAGCATCTGATGGATTTTTTAAATCAAATCTAAGCTACCATGTATTATAAGATGCACTAGTCTCTTTTATACCACAAGAAGAGAAAAATAGGAAAGCTCTCATGTAAAGCCGGAACAACAGAAGAGCTAACAAATACAATGTAGAATACATGGAAACTAAAACCACAATGCAAAAAGAGACAACAAGAAAACTTGCAAGTCTCTACCTTTTAAGTACTGGGCACCAGCTAGAGGGAATTTTATCCAAAAGACAGTTCTTACACAGGTTTATGATCTGAATTCACACTACCAGCGGGGTATAAAACAAAAAAACCTGTAATGCTCAGAGAATTTAATTTAAAACAGTCTCAGGTAGCAGTGCAAATGACTGCTAGAGGCAAATGCAAGTCCTTTCTGAAGTAATCTGATTTCAATCTAGGACAATAATGACTACAAGATGTACCCCTATTTTGGAAGTGTTTTAAATGTGAAAAAAATATGTTTTAGAATTACAAAAATACAGTAAATGGCATGTAAACCAAGGAGTATTCTGAATACCCAGACACTTTGGGATGGAGTGTCAGTGGAGTGGCTACTTTCTGGCTCTTGAGCATACTTCACACATAATTTCATATAGGTGTTGATTTATTTGTAAAAGAACTACCAAAAAAGATTATTAAAAATTATAAAAATCCTTTTCCTCCCCATCACAGTAAACATTTTAAATCATCTCTTTAAATATAAAAAGTCTCATCCATAAAAAAATATAAACCAAACACAAACAAAACAACCAACAAGTGAGATCAGACAACTTGTACCCCAGAGTCCATGTAAATGCTTCAACATTCTCTGGAACTTCGAGAACTAGATTGCAAAATTCACCCCAGGCCCTGGTAACTGTCCAGACATGACAGGAGGAAGAGAAAACTTTGCTCCTGCCAAGGAAGATGATTTACTGTCCCAGTCCAACACTCGGGGTTCTTTCTTTCACTCACAGGCCACAAACATACTAACTTAATATTTTCATTATATCCAGAATATCCTGGCCCCTTTTAAGAAAAGCTGATCACTTCTCAACAAAGCCACCATGAAAAAAAATTTCTTTAGCGCTTTCATAATTTTCCAGAAAAGGAGTGTATTCCTGGTTCAGACAATGCACTTTTCATCTTTTCCAAGGGTAGTATAAAGTGAAGTTGCTCAGTCGTGTCTGACTCTCTGCGACCCCATTGACTGTAGCCTACCAGGTTCCACCATCCGTGGGTTTTTCCAGGCAAGAATACTGGAGTGGGTTGCCATTTCCTTCTCCAGGAGATATTCCTGACCCAGGGATTGAACCCAGGTCTCCCACATGGTAGGCATTGTAGGCAGATGCTTTTACTGTCTGAGCCACCAGGGAAGACCAAGGGTAGTATAAAACATTGCACAAATCACTTGCCATGACTGCTCTGGGATCTTATAAAACTGCAAGTTCACTGAATAGAAGCATATCATCCAAATAGGTTGTTAGAGGACTAAATGGCTTTAGAGTGAAAGTTAAGCACTAATTGATCACTGTGAGAAGTCCCCCAATTCAAAAGTGTGACTTACAAATATACTAATTATATAGCCAAACTGCTGCCTTCTCCCTGCTTTTAGTAGACGAAGGTCCTCAAAATCTCTCTCAGAGTGCAATCTATCTAGAGCAACTGATAAAAGAATTCTAATCTGATTCTCTTGCCACTCCCTACTACAGTACTTTCACTAAGGAAAGCTACTTCCTTTCCCAGGAGCAAATGTATACATATACGTATGTACACGAATACAGGGATTTTCTAAGACTGCAGAAAGTGAAGTTTCCAACACCCCTATCTGCAACTTAATATTAACTTTCCCACAGAAAAAAGAGAATAATGGTTTTATATAGTGCCACTACTATTCCAAACATGTCATAAAAATACTGTTTCTACATCTATCTGTTGAAATGTGTTTTTGTGTGTGTGTATGTGCAGGAATTGTTTCATCCTCAAAACAATCCTCTGAGCCAGAGGCTATTTCTCTCTCTCTCTCTTTTTTAATATAAATTTATTTATTTTAATTGGAGGCTAATTACTTTACAATATTGTATTGGTTTTGCCATACATTGACATGAATCTGCCACGGGTGTACATGTGTTCCCCATCTGAAACCCCCTCCCACATCCCTCCCCATCCCATCCCTCTGGGTCGTCCCAGTGCACCAGCCCCAAGCATCCTGTATCATGCATCGAGCCTGGACTGGCGATTTGTTTCACATATGATAGTATACATGTTTCAATGCCATTCTCCCAAATCATCCCACCCTCTTCCTCTCCCACAGAGTCTAAAAGACTGTGCTATACATCTGTGTCTCTTTTGCTGTCTCGCATACAGGGTTATCGTTACCATCTTTCTAAGTTCCATATATATGCATTAGTATACTGTATTGGTGTTTTTCTCTCTGGCTTACTTTGCTCTGTATAATAGGCTCCAGTTTCATCCACCTCATTAGAACTGATTCAAATGTATTCTTTTTAATGGCTGAGTAATACTCCATTGTGTATGTGTACCACAGCTTTCTTATCCATTAGTCTGCTGATGGACATCTAGGTTGCTTCCATGTCCTGGCTATTATAAACAGTGCTGCGATGAACATTGGGGTACACGTGTCTCTTTCAATTCTGCTTTCCTCAATGTGTATGCCCAGCAGTGGGATTGCTGGGTTGTATGGCAGTTCTATTTCCAGTTTTTTAAGGAATCTCCACACTGTTCTCCATAGTGGCTGTACTAGTTTGCATTCCCACCAACAGTGTAAGAGGGTTCCCTTTTCTCCACACCCTCTCCAGCATTTATTGCTTGTAGACTTTTGGATAGCAGCCATTCTGACTGGCATGAAATGGTATCTCATTGTGGTTTTGATTTGCATTTCTCTGATAATGAGTGATGTTGAGCATCCTTTCATGTGTTTGTTAGCCATCTGTATGTCTTCTTTGGAGAAATGTCTGTTTAGTTCTTTGGCCCATTTTTTGATTGGGTCATTTATTTTTCTGGAATTGAGCTGCAGGAGTTGCTTGTATATTTTTGAGATTACTTCTTTGTCAGTTGTTTCATTTGCTATTATTTTCTCCCATTCTGAAGGCTGCCTTTTCACCTTGATTATAGTTTCCTTTGTTGTGCAGAAGCTTTTAATTTTAATTAGGCCCCATTTGTTTATTTTTGCTTTTATTTCCAATATTCTGGGAGGTGGGTCATAGAGGATCCTGCTGTGATTTGTCACAGAGTGTTTTGCCTATGTTCTCCTCTAGGAGTTTTATAGTTTCTGGCCTTAAACGTTTAGATTTTTAATCCATTTTGAGTTTATTTTTGTGTATGGTGTTAGAAAGTGTTCTAGTTTCATTCTTTTACAAGTGGTTGTTCAGTTTTCCCAGCACCACTTGTTAGAGATTGTCTTTTCTCCATTGTATATTCTTGCCTCCTTTGTCAAAGATAAGGTGTCCATAGATGCATTGATTTATCTCTGGGCTTTCTATTTTGTTCCACTGATCTATATTTCTGTTTTGTGCCAGTACCATGCTGTCATGATGACTGTGGCTTTGTAGTAGAGCCTGAAGTCAGGCAGGTTGATTCCTCCAGTTTCATTCTTCTTTCTCAAGATTGCTTTGGCTATTCGAGGTTTTTTGTATTTCCATACAAATTGCGAAATTATTTGTTCTAGCTCTGTGAAAAATAGAGTTGGTAGCTTGATAGGGATTGCATTGAATCCATATATTGCTTTGGGTAGTATACTCATTTTTACTATATTGATTCTTCCGATCCATGAACACGGTATATTTCTCCATCTATTAGTGTCCTTTCTTTCACCAAAGTTTTATAGTTTTATATATACAGGTCTTTTGTTTCTTTAGCTAGATATATTCCTAGGTATTTTATTCTTTTCATTGCAATGGTGAATGGAATTGTTTCCTTAATTTCTCTATTTTCTCATTGTTAGTGTATAGGAATGCAAGGGATTTCTGTGTTGATTTTATATCCTACAACTTTACTATATTCATTGATTAGCTTTAGTAATTTTCTGGTGGAGTCTTTAGTGTTTTCTATGTAGAGGATCATGTCATCTGCAAACAGTGAGAGTTTTACTTCTTTTCCAATTTGGACTCCTTTTATTTCTTTTTTTGCTCTGTTTGCTGTGGCCAAAACTTCCAAAACTATGTTGAATAGTAGTGGTGAAAGTGGGCACCCTTGTCTTATCCTGACTTTAGGGGAAATGCTTTCAATTTTTCACTACTGAGGCTAACGTTTGCTGTGGGTTTGTCATATATGGCTTTTATTATGTTGAGGTATGTTCCTTCTATTCCTGCTTTCTGGAAGGAAATTTTTTTTTTTTTTTAAGTAATACTATTCACAGGTCAGGAAGCAACAGTTAGAACTGGACATGGAATAACAGACTGGTTCCAAATAGGAAAAGGAGTTCATCAAGGCTGTATATTGTCACCCTGTTTATTCAACTTATATGCAGAGTACATCATGAGAAACGCTGGACTGGAAGAAACACAAGCTGGAATCAAGATTGCTGGGAGAAATATCAATAACCTCAGATATGCAGATGACACCACCCTTATGGCAGAAAGTGTAGAGGAACTCAAAAGCCTCTTGATGAAAGTGAAAGTGGAGAGTGAAAATGTTGTCTTAAAGCTCAACATTCAGAAAACGAAGATCATGGCATCCGGTCCCATCAATTCATGGGAAATAGATGGGGAAACAGTGGAAACAGTGTCAGACTTTATTTTTTGGGGCTCCAAAATCATTGCAGATGGTGACTGCAGCCATGAAATTAAAAGACGCTTACTCCTTGGAAGTAAAGTTATGACCAACCTAGATCAGATCAGTCGCTCGGTCATGTCTGACTCTTTGCGACCCCACGAATCGCAGCACACCGGGCCTCCTTGTCCATCACCAACTCCCGGAGTTCACTCAGACTCACATCCATCGAGTCAGTGATGCCATCTAGCCATCTCATCCTCTGTCATCCCCTTCTCCTCTTGCCCCCAATCTCTCCCAGCATCAGAGTCTTTTCCAATGAGTCAACCCTTCGCATGAGGTGGCCAAAGTACTGGAGTTTCAGCTTTAGCATCAATCCTTCCAAAGAAATCCCAGGGCTGATCTCCTTCAGAATGGACTGGTTGGATCTCCTTGCAGTCCAAGGGACTCTCAAGAGTCTTCTCCAACACCACAGTTCAAAAGCATCAATTCTTCGGCGCTCAGCCTTCTTCACAGTCCAACTCTCACATCCATACATGACCACAGGAAAAACCATAGCCTTGACTAGACAAACCTTTGTTGGCAAAGTAATGTCTCTGCTTTTGAATATACTATCTAGGTTGGTCATAACTTTCCTTCCAAGGAGTAAGTGTCTTTTAATTTCATGGCTTCAGTCACCATCTGTAGTGATTTTGGAGCCCAGAAAAATAAATTCTGACACTGTTTCCACTGTTTCCCCATCTATTTCCCATGAAGTGATGGGACCGGATGCCATGATCTTCGTTTTCTGAATGTTGAGCTTTAAGACAACTTTTTCACTCTCCACTTTCACTTTCATCAAGAGGCTTTTGAGTTCCTCTTCACTTTCTGCCATAAGGGTGGTGTCATCTGCATATCTGAGGTTATTGATATTTCTCCCGGCAATCTTGATTCCAGCTTGTGCTTCTTCCAGTCCAGCGTTTCTCATGATGTACTCTGCATATAAGTTAAATAAACAGGGTGACAATACACAGCCTTGACGAACTCCTTTTCCTATTTGGAACCAGTCTGTTGTTCCATGTCCAGTTCTAACTGTTGCTTCCTGACCTGCATATAGGTTTCTCAAGAGGCAGATCAGGTGTTCTGGTATTCCCATCTCTTTCAGAATTTTCTACAGTTTATTGAGATACACACAAAGGCTTTGGCATAGTCAATAAAGCAGAAGTAGATGCTTTTCTGGAACTCTCTTGCTTTTTCAATGATCCAGCGGATGTTGGTAATTTGATCTCTGGTTCCTCTGCCTTTTCTAAAACCAGCTTGAACATCAGGAGGTTCACAGTTCACATATTGCTGAAGCCTGGCTTAGAGAATTTTGAGCATTACTTTACTAGTGTGTGAGATGAGTGCAATTGTGCAGTAGTTTGAGCATTCTTTGGCATTGCCTTTCTTTGGGATTGGAATGAAAACTGACCTTTTCCAGTCCTGTGACCACTGCTGAGTTTTCCAAATTTGCTGGCATATTGACTGCAGCACTTTCACAGCATCCTCTTTCAGGATTTGGAATAGCTCCACTGGAATTCCATCACCTCCACTAGCTTTGTTCGTAGTGATGCTTTCTAAGGCCCACTTGACTTCACATTCCAGGATGTCTGGCTCTAGGTCAGTGATCACACCATCGTTTTTATCTGGGTCATGAAGATCTTTTTTGTACAGTTCTTCTGTGTATTCTTGCCATCTCTTCTTAATATCTTCTGCTTCTGTTAGGTCTATACCATTTCTGTCCTTTATCAAGCCCATCTTTGCATGAGATGTTCCTTTGGTATCTCTGATCTTCTTGAAGAGATCTCTAGTGTTTCCCATTCTGTTGTTTTCCTCTATTTCTTTGCACTGATCGCTGAAGAAGGCTTTCTTATCTCTTCTTACTATTCTTTGGAACTCTGCATCCAGTTGTTTATATCTTTCCTTTTCTCCTTTACTTTTTGCTTCTCTTCTTTTCACAGCTATTTGTAAGGCTCCTCAGACAGCCATTTTGCTTTTTTGCATTTCTTTTCCATGGGAATGGTCTTGATCCCTGTCTCCTGTACAATGTCACGAACCTCATTCCATAGTTCATCAGGCACTCTATCTATCAGATATAGGCCCTTAAATCTATTTCTCACTTCCACTGTATAATCATAAGGGATTTGATGTAGGTCATACCTGAATGGTCTAGTGATTTTCCCTACTTTCTTCAATTTAAGTCTGAATTTGGCAATAAGGAGTTCATGGTCTGAGCCACAGTCAGCTCCTGGTCTTGTTTTTGCTGACTGTATAGAGCTTCTCCATCTTTGGCTGCAAAGAATATGATCAATCTGATTTCAGTGTTGACCATCTGGTGATGTCCATGTGAAGAGTTTTCTCTTGTGTTGTTGGAAGAGGGTGTTTGTTATGACCAGTGCATTTTCTTGGCAAAACTCTATTAGTCTTTGCCCTGCTTCATTCCGTATTCCAAGGCCAAATTTGCCTGTTACTCCAGGTGTTTCTTGACTTCCTACTTTTGCATTCCAGTCCCCTATAATGAAAAGGACATCTTTTTTGGGTGTTAGTTCTAAAAGGTCTTGTAGGTCTTCATAGAACCATTCAACTTCAGCTTCTTCAGTGTTACTGGTTGGGGCATAGACGTGGATTACTGTGATATTGTATATTCAAAAGCAGACACATTACTTTGCCAACAAAGGTTCGTCTAGTCAAGGCTATGGTTTTTCCTGTGGTCATGTATGGATGTGACAGTTGGACTGTGAAGAAGGCTGAGCGCCGAAGAATTGATGCTTTTGAACTGTGGTGTTGGAGAAGACTCTTGAGAGTCCCTTGGACTGCAAGGAGATCCAACCAGTCCATTCTGAAGGAGATCAGCCCTGGGATTTCTTTGGAAGGAATGATGCTAAAGCTGAAACTCCAGTACTTTGGCCACCTCATGCGAAGAGTTGACTCATTGGAAAAGACTCTGATGCTGGGAGGGATTGGGGGCAGGAGGAGAAGGGGACGACAGAGGATGAGATGGCTGGATAGCATCACCGACTCGATGGACTTGAGTAAACTCCAGGAGTTGGTGATGGACAGGGAGGTCTGGCATGCTGCGATTCATGGGGTCACAAAGAGCTGGACAGACTGAGCGACTGAACTGAACTGAACTGAACTGAATTATCATTGATGTCCATGATACTGAGAAACCACATAATCCAAAAATCGTTCTTAACTATCAAAACCTAAACTATATCCATCTTATCCTAATATTATGTCATACTATGAAGTTTGCCAACAGGTACTCTATAAATGGTATATATGATGACTTTTCACAAAGTGAACTCACAAAGTGAATTTCCCACAATATTTAACTTACTTATAGTAGTAACTTTACAATACTGCTGTACAAACTCGATTTTCATACCTAAAGCCTTCTCTACATTAAGTCCTCCTCAAACAACAATATTACTTTGGGGGTTGTCCTAATATATTTGTCTTTTATTTCTACTCAAGATGATAATTTATTTCTTATCAAGTACTGACCACCATTTCTCTGAATTTTAAGAGTTCAAACCTACCCAGATGTCCCAAAGTCACCTCAAATTCATATCTGATACTTAGTATATCATAATTCCCCTGAAAACTTTTTCTTTTACGTTTTTAATCTCACTTAACGGTACCATTCTCCCTACCCCTCAACCCTCAAGTCCTGAGGATTTCAACACCTTAAACATTTATTGAATCATCTATACCATTGCATTCTTACCACCACTAATTAGGTGTCTTAGCCTAGGCCTTCATCATTTTTTTCCTGGACTACAATGGCCTCCTAAAGTGATTTCCCTGTCACTGATCTTGTTCCACTCAAGCTATACTCTTCTCTGCCTCTAGAGTGACCTATCTAAAATTATAATCCAGTCATGTCACTTAAGAGAAGGAAATGGCAACACACTACAATATTCTTGCCTGGGAAATCCCACAGACAGAGGAGCCTGGTGGGATCGAGTCCATGGGGTTTCAAGAGCCAGACATGACTGAACGATTGAACCACCACCATCACCATGTCACTTCAATGTCTAAAACACTTCAGTGACTCCTCACTGCTTTCAGGATAAAGATCATACATGTTCTCAGGGCATATAGGGCCCTCCATTACCCATTCTCTGTCCATCAAGTTCTTTTCTTCTGCCTACACTGCGTGAACATATGTTTCTAGTGTTCATATTGTCCTTTTTCCCTGCAATAGTCTTACCTATTATGCAAGACATAGTTTATCAGTTAATCTGTCCATGAGGCTTTTCCTTTGCATACCTATATGCTTAATATATTATATTGAAATAATCTGATTATGTCCTCCCCATTAAAATGAAAACCGAGAGGACAGAGATCAAGTCTCATTCATCTTTATGACCTTAGTACCTAATTCAATACCTAATAAATGCTTACTAAACTGAAATGAATTAAAAGCCTAAAAGCCATGCAGAGTTTCAAGATAAATCCTACTGACATGTCATCTCAATATGAGGTAAAAGGACGATGTCTATACCACTGAGACAAAAGAGGGTTTGAATGACTAACAGGAATGCCTGAGTTATTCTTTCAAAAAGCAACACACCTAGGATTGTCTCCTTAGCATCCAGAGCTCAATATTCATAATTCTAGTTCTTTTTCCTATTAGCAAGTTGCAGTATCTTAACCACATCGACTTTTAACCCATATGCCTGAAGTGAACAACTGTTCTAAAGGGCTGAAGTAATCTATTGATGGACAGAGTTGTTGACAGGCTAATCTGTAAAGAGACACCATTAAGCCCTTATGTTTTTTTCAAACTGGATTTGTTGGCACAACTGTTAAGGTCTTAACATGAGAAATAGCATATGTTATTGAATAACACAGAGGGCAAAAGGACAAAACCAGATTTTCCTGCCTAGCTGAGGCAGAAGCTTAGTTAAGATGTCAAAATACATTTTACTTAAAATGCATCTGTGAAAATTTATATTACCCTGCTCTTAAATTTTCCAATTCTTCATTAGTTTTCAATGTGTATACTTTATTCTAGTTAACTATATATATCATTCTAGCTAACTATAACTATATAGCCAAATGTAGATGTGCTGAGGGTCTCTCAGTGTTTCACTAGCAGCCAAAGTACAAGAGGCATAGAGAAGACCCTATTCTGATAGCTAAACATAAGATAGCTTCATTGTTCCTAAGAACTTTTCGTGCATCCAAACAGCCTACTTCTGTGACTGTGTCTACATAACTCACTTAAGACTCAGATGACTTTTTAGTAAAGCTAATGCTAGGAATCTGCATAATTTTCAGATTTCATTCCACTTCAGTTCTAACACCATTTGCTGAGTGCCTAAATGTGCCAGATTTCGTGCTAGACATGGAGGTAGAAAGAGAAAAAGGCCACAGTCTAAGGGGAAATAAATTCAATGTCTAACCAACATGGGCCTTTGAACTTACTCTAAGCTAGTACGAAGCTGTTGTTGTCGTTCAGTTGCTAAATTGCGTCCAACTCTTTGTGACTCGGTGGATTGCTGCACACCAGGCCCTTTTTGCCTTTTCATACTGTTCATGGGGTTCTCCTGGCAAGAATACTGGAGTGGTTTGCCATTTTCTCCTCTAGTGGACCACATTTTGTCAGAACTCTTCACTATATAGATCTATCCATTTTGGGTAGCTGTACACAGCATCGCTTACATCTTCATTTAATTACCCAAGACCCTTCGTCAGACAAGGGAAGTACTTCCCTTGTCCCTTCCCTTCCACGAAAGGAAGTACTAAGCTGGCGTCCCACAAAACATGGGGTTGACCCTCCAATGCTGCTTTCATTGTGGTAACTGACCAGGTGTGCCAGTCCAACTCAAATGAGCTCTAAGACAGACTCAATTTCCTTTAACATGACTAACTTTCATCTTTGAACTAAAAACTTCCTATTGGCTGCAAACTAGATTTCACTGAAAGATATACAAGTGGTGCAGCACAGCAAAACCAAAAGGCACAGCCAAGAGTATCTGCAATGATAAGTTCAATAATTAATAATATCATTCTTATGTACATGAATATAGCTAACAACTTCTTATAATTACATTATATATAAATCCATGATACTATGCTAGCTGAGAGATTAGAGTATTTCGAAAGAGGTTTGACAAAAAACCAAAAACAATAAACTGTTTTATCCCCCTGATTACAAGAGTAATACATGCTCATTCTACAAAATTTGGAAGTCACAGAAGAAAATAACAATCACTATAAACTCTAGCAGTCTAAGACTGTTAAGGTATTTATATATCATTTTGGAGAAGGAAATGGCAGCCCACTCCAGTGTTCTTGCCTGGAGAATCCCAGGGACGGGGGAGCCTGGTGAGCTGCCGTCTATGGGGTCGCACAGGGTCAGACACAACTGAAGCGACTTAGCAGCAGCAGTAGCAGCAATGTATATGTTTCAATGCTACTCTCTCAATTTGTCCCACCCTCTCCTTCTGCCGCTTCCCTGGTGGCTCAGATGGTAAAGCATCTGCCTGCAAGGCGGGAGTCCTGGGTTCGATCCCTGTGTTGGGAAGATCTCCTGGAGAAGGAAACAGCAACCCACTCCAGTATTCTTGCCTGGACAATCCCACGGACGGCGGAGCATGATGGACTACAGTCCATGGGGTTGCAAAGAGTTGGACACGACTGAGCGACTTCACTTTCACTTTGCTATCTACAGTAGCTCAGACAGTAAAGAACCTGCCTGCATTGCAGGAGACCTGAATTTGATCCTTGGGTTGAGAAAATCCCCTGGAGAAGGAAATGGCAACCCATCCAGTATTCTTGTCTGGAGAATTCCATGGACAGAGAAGCCTGGTGGGCAACAGTCCAAGGGGGTCTCAAAAAGTTGAACACAACTGAGCGACTTTCACCTTCTTTGGTATCTATCAAATCAGTTTTTATTATTTTAACCAAAGTTCAGTCAGTTCAGTTGCTCAGTTGTGTCCTACACTTTGAGACCCCATGGACTGCAGTTTGCCACCAGGCTTTCCTGTCCATCACCAATTCCCAGAGCTTGCTCAAACTCATGTCCGTAGAATTGGTGATGCAATCCAACCATCTCCTCCTCTGTTGTCCCCTTCTCCTCCTGACTCCAATCTTTCAGCATCTGGGTCTTTTCTAATGAGACAGTTCTTCTCATCAGGTGGCCAAAGTAGTGGAGATTGGCTTCAAGCATCAGTCCTTCAAATGAATATTCAGGATTGATTTCCTTTAGGATGGACTGGTTGGATCTCCTTGCAGTCCAAGGGACTCTCAAGAGCCTTCTCCAACTCCACAGTTCAAAAGCATCAATTCTTTGCTGCTCAGCTTTATAGTCCAACTCTCACATCCATACATGACTACTGGAAAAACATTAGCTTTGACTAGACAAACCTTTGTCGGCAAAGTAGTGTCTCTGCTTTTTTAATATGCTGTCTAGGTTGGTCATAACTTTTCTTCCAAGGAGCGTTTTTGAATTTCATGGCTGCAATCACCATCTTTGGTGATTTTGGAACCCAAGAAAATAAAGTCTCTGTTTCCATTGTTTTGCCATCTATTTGCCATGAAGTGATGGAATCAGATGCCATGATCTTAGTTTTCTGAATGTTGAGTTTTAAGCCAACTTTTTCACTCTCCTCTTTCACTTTCATCAAGAGGCTCTTTAGTTTTTCTTTGCTTTCTGCCATAAGGGTGGTGTCATCTGCATTTTTGAGGTTACTGATCTTTCTCCCAGCAATCTTGATACCAGCTTGTGCTTCATCCAGCCTGGCATTTCGCATGACATACTCTGCATATAAGGTAAATCATCTGGGTAACAATATACAGCCTTGATGTACTCCTTTTCCTATTTGAAACCAGACTGTTGTTCCTTGTCCAGTTCTAACTGTTGCTTCTTGACGTGCATTCTGGTTTCTCAGGAGGCAGGTCAGGTGGTCTGGTATTCCTATCTCTTTAAGAATTTTCCACAGTTTGTTGTTATCCATACAGTCAAAGGCTTTGGTGTAGCTAATAAAGCAGATGTTTTTCTGGAACTCTCTTGCTTTTTAGATGATCCAACAGATGTTGGCAATTTGATCTCTGGTTCCTCTGCCTTTTCTTAATCAAGCTTGAACAACTGGAAGTTCTCAGTTCATGTACTGTTGAAGCCTCACTTGGAGAATTTTGAGCATTACTTTGCCAGTATGTCAGATGAGTGCAATTGTGCACCAGTTTGAATATTCTTTGGCATTGCCCTTCTTTGGGATTGGAATGAAAACTGACATTTTCCAGTCCTGTGACCACTGCTGAGTTTTCCAAATTTGCTGGCATACTGAGTGCAGCACTTTCACAGCATCATCTTTTAGGATTTGAAATAGCTCAATTCGAATTCCATCACTTACACTAGCTTTGTTCGTAGTGATGCTTCCTAAGGTCCACTTGACTTCACACTCCAAGATGTCTGGCTTTGGTGAGTTATCACACCATCGTGGTTATCTGGGTCATGAAGATCTTTTTTGTATAGTTCTTCTCTGTATTGTTGCCACCTCTTCTTAATGTCTTCTGCTTCTGTTAGGTCCATGCCATTTCTGTCCTTTATTGTACCCATCTTTGCATGAAATGTTCCCTTCATATTTTTTCTTGAAGAGATCTCTAGTCTTTTCCATTCTATTGTATCCCTCTATTTCTTTGCAATGATCACTGAGGAAGGCTTTCTTATCTCTCCTTGCTATTCTTTGGAAGTCTGCATTCAGATGGGTACACCTTTCCTTTTCTTCTTTGCCTTTTGCTTCTCTTCTTTTCTCAGCTATTTGTAAGTCCTCCTCAGACAACCCTTTTGCCTTTTTGCATTTCTTTTTCTTGGGGATGGTTTTAATCACCACCTCCTGTACAATATCATGAACCTCCTTCCATAGTTCTTCAGGCACTGTCTATCAGATCTAATCCCTTGAATCTATTTGTTACTTCCATTGCATAAATGTAAGGGGTTTGATTTAGGTCATACCTGAATGGTCAAGTGGTCTTCTCCACTTTCTTCAATTTAAGTCTGAATTTGGTAATAAAGAGTTCATGATTTGAGACACAGTCAGCTTCCTGTCTCATTTCTGCGACTGTATAGAGCTTCTCCATCTTTGGCTACAAAGAATATAATCAACTTGATTTCAGTATTGAGCATCTGGTGACGTCCACTTATAGAGCTGTTTTTTGTGTTGTTGGAAGAGGGTGTTTACTATGACCAGTGCATTCTCTTGGCAAAACTCAGTGAACCTTTGCCCTGCTTCATTTTGTACTCCAAGGCCAAACTTGCCTGTCACTCCAGGTATCTCTTGACTTCCTACTTTTGCATTCCAGTCCCCTATGATAAAAGGACATCTCTTTTTGGTGTTAGTTCTAGAAGGTCTTGTAGGTCTTCATAGAACTGTTCAGCTTCTTTGGCATTAGTGGTTGTGGCATAGACTTGGATTACTTTGATATTGAATGGTTTGCCTTGGAAACGAACAGAGATTGCACCCAAGTACTGCATTTTGGGTTCTTTGGTTGACTATGAGGGCTACCCATTTCTTCTAAGGGATTCTTGCTCATAGTAGTGGATATAATGGTCATCTTAATTAAACTCACCCATTCTGGTTCATTTTAGTTCACTGATTCCTAAAATGTCGATGTTGACTTGCCGTCTCCTGTTGACCACTTCCAATTTACCTTGATTCAAGGACCCAGCATTCCAGGTTTCTAGGCAATTGTTCTTTACAGTATCGAACTTTACTTCCATCACCAGTCACATCCACAACTGGGCATTGTTTTTGTTTTGCCTCTGTATTTTCATTCTTTCTAGAGTTATTTCTCCACTCTTCTCCAGTAGCATATTGGGCACCTACTGACCTGGGGAGTTCATCTTTCAGTGTCATATCTTTTTGCCTTTTCATACTGTTCATGGGGTTCTCAAGGCAAGAATACCGAAGTTGTTTGCCATTCCCTTCTCCAGTGGACCATGTTTTGTCAGAACTCTCCACCATGACCTGTCAGTCTTGGGTGGCCCTACACAGCATGGCTCATAGTTTCAATGAGTTAGAAAGGCTGTGATCCACGTGATGATCACTTTGGTTAGTTCTCTGAGATTGTGGTTTTCATTCTGTCTGCTCTCTGATGGATAAGGATAAGAGGCTTGTGGAAGCTTCCTGATGGGAGAGACTGACTGTGGGGAATCTGGGTCTTGTTCTGATGGGCAGGACCATGCTCAGTAAATCTTTAATCCAATTTTCTGTTGTTGGGGAGACTGTGTTCCCTCCCTGTAATCTGGCCTGAGGCCAAACTATGGTAGGGGTAATGACAGTAATGGTGACCTCCTTCAAAAGGACTTATGCCCACACTGTTATATTCAGTGCCTCTGACCCCACAGCAGGCCAGTGTTGCCTCATGCCTCCGCTGGAGATTCCTGGACACTCACAGGCAAGTCTGGCTCAGTCTCTTGTGAGGACATTGCTCCTTTCTCATGGTACACCCAAGGTTTTGTTTGTGCCCTCCAAGAGTCCATTTCCCCAGCTCTGTGGAAGTTCTGTAGTCAAATCCCACTGACCTCCAAAGTCAAACTCCCTAGGGGTTCTCAGTCCCTTTGCCAGATCCCCAGGTTGAGAAATCTGTTGTGGGTCCTAGAACTTTCTTAACAGTGTGAGAATTTATTTGGTATAATTGTTCTGCAGCTTATGGGTGGCTGGTGGTGTTCTGCAGCTGCTTGGTGGCTCTATGGTGGGACTAATCGCAACCTCCTCCAAGAGGACTTATGCCACACGCTGAGTGTCCCAGGTCTGCTGCAGCCAGAGTTCCTGTCTCCGTGGCAAGCCACTGCTGACCCATGCCTCCGCAGGAGACAGTCAAACACTCAAAGGCAGGTCTGGCTCAGTCTCTGTGTGGTCTCTGGGTTCTGGTGTGCATAAGGTTTTGTTTGAGCTCTCCAAGCATCTCTGGAGGGTATGGGGTTTGATTCTAAATGCAGATTGCGTAATATAAAATGTTTATGCAAACTGCCTTTCTACTTAATAATATATGATAAATATTTTCTTGTATCATTAAATATTCATTTAAAGTATATTTTTTTAGTAGCAGTAGATAAATATTTATGTAAACTACCTTTTTTTTTTTCATTAAGATACAGTCTAGAAAATAGTATTAAGTTAAAGACAGTTTGATGCTTCTGATACACACTGTCAAATTGCCTGGGGTTATTTTAGATGAAGAGGTTACTGTTGCTTAGACTGAGACAAAGTCTTACAGTTCACAATTCTCACCATGTCTTGAGACTATTTCTCCAATTTATAATATTCTATTTTAGGCAAAGTTTCTATTAGCTTCTTATTAAAACTTTACGACAAATCAGATTAATAAAAAAAATAGAAACTATACATATGTAGAATTCAGTTCAGTTCAGTCACTCAGTCGTGTCTGACTCTTTGCAACCCCATGAATCGCAGCATGCCAGGCCTCCCTGTCCATCACCAACTCCCGGAGTTCACTCAGACTCACGTCCATCGAGTCAGTGATGCCATCCAGCCATCTCATCTTCTGTCGTCCCCTTCTCCTCCTGCCCCCAACCCCTCCCAGCATCAGAGTCTTTTCCAATGAGTCAACTCTTTGCATGAGGTGGCCAAAGTACTGGAGTTTCAGCTTTAGCATCATTCCTTCCAAAGAAATCCCAGGGCTGATCTCCTTCAGAATGGACTGGTTGGATCTCCTTGCAGTCCAAGGGACTCTCAAGAGTCTTCTCCAACACCACAGTTCAAAAGCATCAATTCTTCGGCGCTCAGCCTTCTTCACAGTCCAACTCTCACATCCATACATGACCACAGGAAAAACCATAGCCTTGACTAGACGGACCTTTGTTGGCAAAGTACTGTCTCTGCTTTTGAATATGCTATCTAGGTTGGTCATAACTTTCCTACCATGGAGTAAGTGTCTTTTAATTTCATGGCTTCAGTCACCATCTGCAGTGATTTTGGAGCCCAGAAAAATAAAGTCTGACACTGTTTCCACTGTTTCCCCATCTATTTCCCATGAAGTGATGGGACCGGATGCCATGATCTTCGTTTTCTGAATGTTGAGCTTTAAGACAACTTTTTCACTCTCCACTTTCACTTTCATCAAGAGGCTTTTGAGTTCCTCTTCACTTTCTGCCATAAGGGTGGTGTCATCTGCATATCTGAGGTTACTGATATTTCTCCCGGCAATCTTGATTCCAGCTTGTGTTTCTTCCAGTCCAGCGTTTCTCATGATGTACTCTGCATAAAAGTTAAGAAGCAGGGTGACAATACACAACCTCGATGTACTCCTTTTCCGATTTGGAACCAGTCTGTTGTTCCATGTCCAGTTCTAACTATTGCTTCCTGACCTGCATATAGGTTTCTCAAAAGGCAGGTCAGGTGGTCTGGTGTTCCCAGCTCTTTCAGAATTTTCTATAGTTTATTGTGATCCACACAAACGCTTTGGCGTAGTCAATAAAGCAGAAATAGATGTTTTTTTGGAACTCTCTTGCTTTTTCGATGATCCAGCGGATGTTGGTAATTTGATCTCTGGTTCCTCTGCCTTTTCTAAAACCAGCTTGAACATATGGAAGTTCACGGTTCACGAATTGCTGAAGCCTGGCTTGGAGAATTTTAAGCATTACTTTACTAGTGTGTGAGATGAGTGCAACTGTGCGGTAGTTTGAGCATTCTTTGGCATTGCCTTTCTTTGGGATTGGAATGAAAACTGCCCTTTTCCAGTCCTGTGACCACTGCTGAGTTTTCCAAATTTGCTGGCATATTGACTGCAGCACTTTCACAGCATCCTCTTTCAGGATTTGAAATAGCTCCACTGGAATTCTATCACCTCCACTAGCTTTGTTCATAGTGATGCTTTCTAAGGCCCACTTGACTTCACATTCCAGGATGTCTGGCTCTAGGTGAGTGATCACACCATCGTGATTATCTTGGTTATGAAGATCTTTTTTGTACAGTTCTTCTGTGTATTCTTGCCACCTCTTCTTAATATCTTCTGCTTCTGTTAGGCCCATACCATTTCTGTCCTTTATTGAGCCCATCTTTGCATGAAATGTTCCCTTGGTATCTCTAATTTTCTTGAAGAGATCTCTAGTCTTTTCCATTCTGTTGTTTGCCTCTATTTCTTTGCATTGATCACTGAGGAAGGCTTTCTCATCTCTTCTTGCTATTCTTTGGAACTCTGCATTCAGATGTTTATATCATTCCTCTTCTCCTTTGCTTTTTGCTTCTCTTCTTTTCACAGCTATTTATAAGGCCTCCTCAGACAGCCATTTTGCCACAATAAAGGACAGAAATGGTATGGACCTAACACAGCAAACAACATTAAGAAGAGGTGGCAACAATACACAGAAAAACTATACAAAAAAGATCTTCATGATCCAGGTAATCATGAAGGTGTGATCACACACCTAGAGCCAGACATCCTGGAATGTGAAGTCAAGTGGGCCTTTGGAAGTATCACTATGAACAAAGCTAGTGGAGGTGATGGAATTCCAGTTGAGCTATTTCAAATCCTAAAAGATGATGCTGTGAAAGTGCTACATTCAATAGGCTAGCAAATTTGGAGAACTCAGCAGTGGTCACAGGACTGGAAAAGGTCAGTTTTCATTCCAATCCCAAAGAAAGGCAATGCCAAAGAATGCTCAAACTATTGCACAATTGCACTCATCTCATACGGCAGCAAAGTAAGGGTCAAAATTCTCCAACCCAGGCTTCAACAGTACATGAACCGTGAACTTCCAGACATTCAAGCTGGATTTAGAAAAGGCAGAAGAACCAGAAGTCAAATTGCCAACATCCATTGGATCATTGAAAAAGTGAGAGAATTCCGGAAAAAATATCTATTTCTGCTTTATTGACTATGCCAAAGTCTTTGACTGTGTGGATCACAACAAACTGCGGAAAATTCCTCAAGAGATGGGAATACCAGACCACCTTACCTTGCCTCTTGAGAAATCTGTATGCAGGTCAGGAAGCAACAGTTAGAATTGGACATGGAACAACCGACTGGTTCCAAATCGGAAAAGGAGTACATCAAGGCTGTATATTGTCACCCGGCTGATTACTTTATATGCAGAGTACATCATGAGAAATGCTGGACTGGATTAAGCACAAGCTGGAATCAAGACTGCCGGGAGAAATATCAATAACCTCAGATATGCAGATGACAACACCCTTATGGCAGAAAGCAAAGGAGAACTAAAGAGCCCCTTGATGAAAGTGAAAGAGGAAAGTTGGCTTAAAACTCAACATTCAGAAAACGAAGATCATGGCATCCGGTCCCATCACTACATGGCAAGTAGATGGGGAAACAGTGGAAACAGTGAGAGACTTTATTTTTCTGGTCTCCAAAATCACTGCAGATGATGACTGTAGCCATGAAGTTAAAAGACGCTTGCTCCTTGGAAGAAAAATTATGACCAACCTAGATAGCATATTAAAAAGCAGAGACATTACTTTACCAAGAAAGGTAAACCAACAGTTTTACCAACAAAACTAGATTTACCAACTAGTTTTACCAACACAACTAGACATAGTATCTAATCAAAGCTATGGCTTTTCCAGTAGTCATGTATGGATGTGAGAGTTGGACTATAAAGAAGGCTGAGCGCTGAACAACTGATGCTTTTGAACTGTGGTGTTGGAGAAGACTCTTGAGAGTTCCCTGGAAAGCAAGGAGATCCAACCAGTTCATCCTAAACGAACTCAGTCCTATTAACTCAGGACTGATGCTGAAGCTGAAACTCCAGTACTTTAGCCACCTGATGCAAAGAACTGACTCACTGGAAAAGACCCTGATGCTGGGAAAAATTGAAGTCAGGAGGAGAAGGGGACAACAGAGGATGAGATGGTTGGATGGCATCACTGACTCAATGGACATGAGTTTGAGCAAGCTCTGGGAGTTGGTGATGGACAGGGAGGCCTGGTGTGCTGCAGTCCATGGGGTCGCAAAGAGTCGGACATGACTGAGCGACTAAATCGAACTGAACTGAATATTCCATTGTGTATATGTACCACAAGTTTCTTATCGATTCATCTGCTGATGGATATCTAGGTTCCTTTCATGTCCTAGCTATTGTAAATGGTGCTACAGTGAACACTGGGGAACCTGTGTCTTTTTCAATTCTGGTTTTTTCAGGTTATATGCCCAGTAGTGGGACTGCTAGATCATACAGTAGTTTTATTCCTAGCTTTTTAAAGTAATCTCCATACTGTTCTCCATAGTTTTTGTATCATTCTGCATTCCCACCAACAGCACTCTTTCCAGCATTTATTCTTTGTAGATTTTTTGATGATGACCATTCTGACTGGTGTGAGAGGATTCCTATAGAAGACACTAATGAAAGAAATCAAAGGTGACACAAATAGATGGAGAGATACAACATGCTCTTGGATTGGAAGAATCAACATAGTGATAATGACTATACTACCCAAAGCAATCTATAGATTCAATGCAACTGCTTTCAAACTACCAACAGTATTTTTCACAGAACTAGAGCAAATAGTTTTACAATTTGTATGGAAACACAAAAGACCCCAAATAGCCAAAGCAACTTCGAGAAAGATGAGGGGAACTGTAGGAATCAACCTTCCTGACTTCAGACTGTACTACAAAGCTTCAGTCATCAAGACAGTATGGTACCAGCACAAAAACAGAAATACAGACCAATGGAACAAGATAGAAAGCCAAGAAATAAATCCACATACCCATGGGCATCTTATCTTTGACAAAGGAGGCAAAAATAAACAATGGAGAAAAGACAGTCGCTTCAAGTGGTGCTAGGAAAATTGGTCAACTATGTGTAAAAGAATGAAGTTAGAACACTTTCTAACACCATACATGAAAATAAACTCAGAATGGATTAAAGACCTAAATGTAGACCAGAAACTATAAAAACTAAGTCTTAGAGAAAGACACAGGCAGAACACTCTCTGACATAAATCACAGCAAGATCCTCTATAGGACCCACCTCCCAGAGTAATGGAAATAAAAACAAAAATAAACAAATGGAACCTAATTAAACTTAAAAGCTTTTGCACAATGAAGAAAACTATAAGCAAGGTGAAAAGACAACCCTCAGAATGGTAGAAAATAACAGCAAAGGAAACACCTGACAAAGAATTAATCTCTAGAATAAACAAGCAGCTCATGTAGTTCAATACCAGAAAAACAACTCAATCAAAAAAGTGGGCAGAAGACCTAAATGGACATTTCTCCAGAGAAGACTTACAGATGGCTACTAAACACATGAAAAGATGTTCAATATCACTCATTATCAGAGAAATGCAAATCAAAACTACAATGAGGCAGGAGGATTCCTTCCCACTGTGCCATCTAGGAAGCCCCTTGGAAATCACCTGGGAAGTCCCTGGGAAATCCCAAGAGCTGCAAGAGACATGGGTTCAATCCCTGGGTCAGGAAGATCCCCTAGAGTAGGAAATGGCAAACCCACTCCAGTATTCTTGCATGGAAAATTCCATGGACAGGGGAGGTTGGTGCGCCTACAGTCCATGAGGTCGCAAAAAGTCAGATGACTGAGCGTGTACTCACAGTAAAGCTCATATTGTTATTCAGTCGTATCTAACTCTCTGCGACTGCATGGACTCATAAATACAGATAAATTGAAACTGCTAAACTCAATTCTGCAGAATATTTATAGTCTTTTATAGCATATTCTTCATATCTGTACTAAAAGGCAAAAATCTAAAAATTATCAAGCAATACTTGAAAAGTATTTATAATAATTTACAAAGCCTTTACACATCAAATCTTGTTCTAACAAGTTTAAAAAGTGGCACTACTTTTATTACAGTTATTTTTTAACACATGAAGAAAAAAGCAAGATACTGACTTGTCTAATAAATGGTAAAAACAGTATTCAAATCAGGTCTCCAGACTCTAAATATGGTGCCCTTTCTGTTTCTGTACTGCTTTCAATAAATCATAGAGGATCTAATTTTCTCTATATTTGTCCTCAGATCACAAATAATATTAACAGATTTATTTTCCTAATGTTATTTATTTGAGCCAATATTAAAATAAGTTTGTACTCCCTGAGTACACACACTGATAATGGAGGGGGCAGTAACTAATACAACTGTTGAGAGCAGAAAGATGCGAGCTTAAGGTTAACACTTTGCCTTTGTATAAATCCACACACAAACATGTCTGACTGAGTATAATTCAATTTCCAAATTCTTTTCCAAAGAAAACAAACATTTTATCTAACAGAACTATTTTCTCTTCAAATATACCACTATGAAGATAACAACGGAGAAAAATATATCTTTTAAGTAAATTCTATTCTCGCCTTTAAAAAAAAGCACACACATATACTCAAAAATAAATATTTCCTTCCATTTTTCCCTCCTACCCACCAAGCCCCCAACTGCCTCTAACAATGAAAGAATAAAAAAATTAACAATAGATGGTTTAATTGGTGATTTTCAACTTTAAAAAACCCATCAATTGTCATTAATTTAGCATTATCTTTAACACACTTGTTAATTATAGTTTGTGTAATTTGGACGTCAGTTTGAGTGAACTCTGGGAGTTGGTGATGGACAGGGAGGCCTGGCGTGCTGCAATTCATGGGGTCGCAAAGAGTCAGACATGACTGAGTGACTGAACTGAACTGAAGAAACTTTAGCAAGATTTGGACATACCTGCCTTCCTTTATGGAGAAGGCAATGGCAACCCACTCCAGTACTCTTGCCTGGAAAATCCCATGGATGCAGGAGCCTGGTAGGCTGCAGTCCATGGGGTCGCTAGGAGTTGGACATGACTGAGCGACTTCACTTTCACTTTTCACTTTCATGCATTGGAGAATGAAATGGCAACCCACTCCAGTATTCTTGCCTGGAGAATCCCAGGGACGGGGAAGCCTGATGGGCTGCTGTCTAGGGGGTTGCTAGGAGTCGGACACAACTGAAGCGACTTAGCAGCAGCAGCAGCCTTCCTTTATAGTTCCTTAAGAGCAGAGACATTTTATTTTTCTATTATCCACTGACCTATTATAAGATAGTAATTCAGTAAATATTTGTTGCAGTGATTCAATTAATGTAGAAATACATAAAATGAAACACATCTAATAATTTATAAACATTTATTAATATATGTAATGCATATATCCTACTACTCTGAAATCAGGATTTAACCTTAAATTGTATTTGGCTTTTGCACAGCAAAGGAAATCACTGACAAAATGAAAAGACAGCCTACTGAAAGGGAGAAAATATCTGCAAATGATATGACCAATAATATCCAACACATATGAACAGCTCATACAACTCAACACCAAACAAACAACTCCATTAAAAAATGGGCAGAAGAATGAACAGATATTTTTCCAAAAAGGAAGACGTTCAGCATAGCTAATCATCAGGGAAATGCAAATCAAAACCATAATGAGATATTACCTCACAGTTGTCGGAATGGCTATCAACTAAAAGAACACAAAAAACAAGTGTTGATGAGGATATGGAGAAAAAGGAACCCTCATACACTGTTTATAGGAATGTAAATTGGTGTAACCACTAAGGAAAACAGTATGGAGGTGTCTCAAAAAACTAAAAATAGTACTGCATATTCCTATATCTGAAATATATATATACATCATATATATCTGAAAAAAATAAAACAAAAGCACTAATTCAAAAAGATGCATGTATCTCAAGAGAAAAACAAGTATTGTATGATATTACTTACATGTGAAATCTAAAAATTACAACTAGTGAATGTAAGAAAAAATAAACAGCTTCAAGATACAGAGAACAAAATAGTGGTTACTAGCGGGGAGAGGGAATGGGGGAATATCAAGATAGAGGATTAAGAGGTAAACCTATTATGTATAAAATAAACTACAAAGATATATTGTACAACATGGGAAATATAGCCAATATTTTATAATAGTTAATGGAGTATAACCATCAAAAATATGAATCACTATACAGTACACCTGTAACATATAATATTGTTCATCAACTATACTTAAATAAAAAAAGAAAATAAATAAATAGATGAGGCAAGCAACAAGCAAATGAAACCAAATGTTAACAAATTTTTCATTCCAGGAGCTAGGTGAAAGGGTTTTATTAATATTATGCTATTCTTATTTTTTGTTTGAAATATTTAGCTTTTAAATGACACAAACTTTTAATAGCTTATCTCTATATATGTATATATTCACATAAAATATGTGGATAAGGAAAACAAGAATAGAAAAAAAAATGAAACCAGCATTGAAATTTGTTTATAAAATTTGTCATAAATTGTGTGTAGCTGCCTAGTGAGTTGATTCACAAATATTTCATTAAGGGCAAAGTGAATATAGATTTTTAAAAAACCATAATTTTAAAAAATCTATTAAAGTATGCCAGAAATACAGGCGATTTAGACACTTAAAACATATTGCAGTAAATTCGGTAGGCTTTCCAATGGCTCAGTGGGTAAAGAACCTGTCTGCCAATGCAGGACATGCGTGCTCAATCTGTGGGTCAGGAAGATCCTTTGGAGAAAGAAGTGGAAACTCACTCCAGTGTTCTTGCCTGGAAAACCCTATGGACAGAGAAGTCTGGTGGGCTACAGTTCAAAGGGTCACAAAGAGTCAGACACAACTAAGCACGCATGCATACTGCATAGTAAATTTGGTAACATCAGATGAACTAGAGAAAAATACTAAAAGGGAAAAATTTACTAAAATAGTAAATCTGATTTAAGTGGTTCATTCATTCTTGAAAAATAGGAACAAAATAACACAAAAAAGAAAAAGAAATGCTTTTCTAAGAATAGTATGTATGATAATGTTTTAGGAAATAGGTGTTTTAAGGGTGAAAAGAACATAATTCAAATCAGTCTTGTTAAAGGAACAATTCAAATCAATTTTGTTACAGACACCTTAAAAATAAAATCTAAAGATTCAAAATTTAAAAACCTTTATGATCCATCTGGACAACACACACACATACACACCAAGGTACACACATACTAAATAAATGGTTGATAAACTATTTTTCTACAAGCCAAAATTAAAAAAAAAAAAAACACCTAGTATTTGGAAGTAAATCTATTTATGTTACTAAATGATAGATGATTAGGAAAATTTCCTTTAAAAACATAAACTGAAGTCAGTCAAAATATAGAGAGATAATATTTAAGGTTCAGACGGCTTCAATATTTCACAGTATAAAAAGGTGAAAATACTGGAGAGAAACCACAGGTGGGCTTTTGCAAGCCTATATGACTAGGCAAGGGCTTCCCTGGTGGCTCAATGGTAAAGAATCCACCTGCCAATGCAGGAGACATAGGTATGATTCCTGTGTTGGGAAAATCCCCTGGAGAAGATATGTTTAAAACAAGACTGATTTGAATTATGTTCTTTTCACCCTTAACACACTCCAGTATCCCAGTGACAGAGGAGCCTGGCAGGCTATAGTCCATGGAGTTGCAAAACTTAGCAACTAAACAACGACAACTAGGCAAAGTTGCAAAGAAATCTCAATATGAACAAATAACAGGGGGTTTTGATTGAAGCAAAATATTCCTAATTGTAGGCAGTCTTTCCAAACAATCTGCACATATACCACTCAGCCAGCTTAACAATATATAACAGTAGAGTACTGAAATGGAGCTGTTAGTCCAGTCTCCTGATTGTTCCAGATAAAGCTCTCCCTGACCCCATCTTTGGGTTGACTTCAAGTCTCTTGCTCAAGGAACACTTTGGAAGAACAAAACTTACATAGTGGTAAAGATTCAGCATATGATTTGTTCTTTCTAAATTTCTGTCACCTTTTAATATTATTGATCAAAATGAATAATTTCAGATCAGAAGGAACTTTATTAATAAAAATATAAGTGCATCAGACACAGATCTTGTAAGAAAAAAAAAGTTGCTCAGTTGTGTCTGACTCTTAAATCTTTCACCAAAAACACTCTACCTCGAAACATAAACCTGTAGCACAAAACACAAAGCTATAAAACTTCTAGAGGGTAACACAGGAGAAAACCTAGGTGACTTTGAGTTTGGCAATGACTTTTTAGATACAACACCAAAGGCATAATCCATGAAAGAAAAACTGACATGTTTGCCTCTATTAAAATTAAAAACTTCTGCTTTGCAAAAGACACTGGCAAGACAATGAAAAGATGAGCCACAGACTGGGAGAAAGTATTTGAGAAACATATCTGATATAGAACTTGTGTCCAAAATATACAAAGAACTCCTAAAACTCAACAACAAAAAACCAAACCAATCAGTTTTAACACTAATCTTTAAAAAGACCTGAACAGACACTTCACCAAGAAGATATACAGGTGGCAAATGAGCATATTAAAAAATGCTCAATATCATATTTCACTAGGGAATTGCAAATTAAAATGAGATATCGTTATTTACCTACTAGAATGGCTAAAATCCAAAACAATGACAAACACCAAACGCTGAGAAGGATGTAAAGGAAGACGAACTCTCATTCATTGCTGGGGGAATGCAAAATCGAAGAGTCACTTTGGAAAATAGCTGGGAAATTATTACAAAGCTAACCATAAGTGATCATGGTGTGGCCTAGAGCTAGATATCCTGGAGTGTGATGTCAAGTGGGCCTCAGGAACCGTTACTACAAACAAAGCTGGTTCACGTGATGGAATTCCAGCTAAGCTATACCAAATCCTAAAAGATGATGCTGTAAAAAGGCTGCACTCAACATGCCAGCAAATTTGGAAAACTCAGCAGTGGCCACAAGACTGGAAAAGGTCAGTTTTCATTCCAATCCTAAAGAAAGGCAATGCCAAAGAACATTCAAACTACCATACAATTGTGCTCGTTTTACATACTCACAAGTAAATGCTCAAAATCCTTCAGGCTAGGCTTAAGCAGTATCGAGAACTCCCAGATGTACAAGCTGGATCTAAGAAAAGGCAGAGGAACCAGAGATTAAATTGCCAACAACCACTGGATCATAGAGTGAAAAAAAGGGGGGGAATTCCAGAAAAACATCTATACCTGCTCCACTGACTACACTAAAACCTTTAACTCTGTGGATCATAACAATCTGGAAAATTCTTAAAGAGATGGGAGTATCAGACCACCTTACCTGTCTCTTGATAAACCTGTATGCAGGTCCAGAAGCAACAGTTAGAACTGGACATAGAGCAACTGACTGGTTCAAAACTGGGAAAAGGAGTACTTCAAGGCTGTATATTGTCACCCTGCTTGTTTAACTTATGTGCAGAGTACATCATGCAAGATGCCAGGCTGGATGAAGCACAAGCTGGAATCAAGATTGCTGGTAGAAATATCAACAACCTCAGATGATACTACTCTAAGGCAGAAAGCAAAGAGGAACTAAAGAACCTCCTGTTGAAGGTGAAAAGAGGAGAGTGAAACCACTGGCTTAAAACTCAATATTCAAAAGCTAAGATCATGGCATCCAGTCCCATCGCTTCATGGCAAAAAGATGGGAGAAAAGGGGAAACAGTAACAAATTTTATTTTCTTGGGCTCCAAAATCACTCCAGATAGTGACTTCAGCCATGAAATTAAAAAACACTTGCTCCTTGGAAGAAAAGATATGACATACCTAGAAAGCATATTAAAAAGCAGAGACATCATTTTGCCAACAAATATCTATATAGTCAAAGCTATGGTCTTTTCCAGTTGTCATGTACGGATGTGAGAATCAGATCAGATCAGATCAGTCGCTCAGTCGTGTCCGACTCTTTGCGACCCCATGAATTGCAGCACACCAGGCCTCCCTGTCCATCACCAACTCCCAGAGTTCACTCAGACTCACGTCCATCGAGTCAGTGATGCCATCCAGCCATCTCATCCTCTGTCGTCCCCTTCTCCTCTTGCCCCCAATCCCTCCCAGCATCAGAGTCTTTTCCAATGAGTCAACTCTTCGCATGAGGTGGCCAAAGTACTGGAGTTTTAGCTTTAGCATCATTCCTTCCAAAGAAATCCCAGGGCTGATCTCCTTCAGAATGGACTGGTTGGATCTCCTTGCAGTCCAAGGGACTCTCAAGAGTCTTCTTCAGCACCACAGTTCAAAAGCATCAATTCTTCGGCGCTCAGCCTTCTTCACAGTCCAACTCACATCCATACATGACCACAGGAAAAACCATAGCCTTGACTAGACGGACCTTTGTTGGCAAAGTAATGTCTCTGCTTTTGAATATGCTATCTAGGTTGGTCATAACTTTCCTTCCAAGGAGTAAGCGTCTTTTAATTTCATGGCTGCAGTCACCATCTGCAGTGATTTTGGAGCCCAGAAAAATAAAGTCTGACACTGTTTCCACTGTTTCCCCATCTATTTCCCATGAAGTGATGGGACCGGATGCCATGATCTTCGTTTTCTGAATGTTGAGCTTTAAGACAACTTTTTCACTCTCCACTTTCACTTTCATCAAGAGGCTTTTGAGTTCCTCTTCACTTTGTGCCATAAGGGTGGTGTCATCTGCATATCTGAGGTTATTGATATTTCTCCCGGCAATCTTGATTCCAGCTTGTGCTTCTTCCAGTCCAGCGTTTCTCATGATGTACTCTGCATATAAGTTAAATAAACAGGGTGACAATACACAGCCTTGACGAACTCCTTTTCCTATTTGGAACCAGTCTGTTGTTCCATGTCCAGTTCTAACTGTTGCTTCCTGACCTGCATACAAATTTCTCAAGAGGCAGATTAGGTGGTCTGGTATTCCCATCTCTTTCAGAATTTTCCGCAGTTTGTTGTGATCCACACAGTCAAAGGCTTTGGTGAGAATAGGACCATAAAAAAGCCTTAGAACCAAAGAACTGACTTTTTGAATTGTGGTGCTGGAGAAGACTCTTGAGAGTTCCTTGGACAGCAAGGAGATCAAACCAGTCAATGCTAAAGGAAATAAACCCTGAATATTCACCAGAAGGACTGATGCTAGAGCTGAAGTTCCAATACTTTGGCCACCTGATGCAAAGAGCCAATTCATTGGAAAAGACCCTGATGCTGAGAAAGATTGAGGGCAGAAGAAGGAACAACAGAGGATGAGATGGTTGAATGGCATCACCTATGCAATGGACATGAGTTTGAACAAACTCCAGGAGATAGTAAAGGACAGGGAAACCTGGCATGCTGCAGTCCATGGGGTTTCAAAGAGTCAAAAATGACTTAGTGACTGAACAAAAATAACAACCGTTAAGATTACCATATAATCTAGCAATCATGCTCCTATTTATCCAAATAAAAACTTATATCCACAAAAAAACCTGCCCAAGTGAAAACTTATGTCCACAAAAACCTGCACAGAATGTTCACAGCATCTTTACTCATGACTGACAAAAACTAGAAGCAACTAAGATGTCCTTCAACAGGCAAATAGATAAACTACAACCACACAATGAAATATTATTCAGTGATAAAAATAAACAAGCTATCAAGCCATGAAAAAAACATGGAGGAGCTTTAAATGTAGTATATTTGCTAAGTGAAAGAAGCCAGTTTGAAAAAGCTACATACTGTATGATTCCAACCACATGACATTTTGAAACAGCAAAGCTATACAGATAGTATAAAGATCAGTGGTTGCCAGGGGTTCAGGGAGGGAGAAAGTGTTAGTCGTTCAGTCATGCCCGACTCTTTGCAACCCTATGGACTGTAGCCCACCAGGCTCCTCAGTCCATGGGATTCTCCAGGCAAGAATACTGTAGTGGGTTGCCATTCCCTTCTACCAGGGGATCTACCCAAGCCAGGGATTGAACCCAGGTCTCCTGCACTGCAGGCTGATTATTCAAGGAGAGAGAGGGAAGTGTGAAAAGATTGGAGCACAGGGAATTTTTAGGGCAGTGAAACTATTCTATATGATACTGCAATGACAGATAAATGACATTATGCATTCGTCAAAATCCATAACATGTACAAGTGTGAACCCTAATGCAAATTATGGACTTTGTTAAGAAAAAAAGAAAAAAATATATAGTCCATCTCCCCTCATTTTACAGCCAATGTCTCTGAGGCCCAGAAAGACCAAGAGACTTGCCAAAAATTACACACAAAAAGAAGAGCTCAGGCCACAGCTGCGATCTGTTTTTATGGATAAAATTCAAAAACTGCACTGTGATGGATATCAGGAGTTGTTAATTCAGCCCTGTTAAAGCTTGAGCTGGGCTACTATTAAAAGTTAAGACCCTTGAGGCTTTCTGACAGTGAGATATTAAACACAATAAGGGTACAAAGGATAAAGAATTCAGCTTAAGTTATGATTCTTTCATTTTAAGCATAACTGTAAAGAAGAGGCTAAACAACTGGAACTGATGAGGTGGCACCTCAAGAAAGTAGAAAGCTTTTCTTCAGGGAAGGCTGAATGAACATCTGAGCTCAATTTGGTATTTGAGCTCTACACTTAGGACCAAAAAAAAGAAAAGAAAAAAATCTGCAACGAGAAAAAAGTTACCACTAAGTTCTTTATCAGGAGGCAGATAGGTATGGATTCCAATTCTGGGCCTGCCATTTATTAGCTGTGTGTTATGGGGAAAGTTATTTCAACTCTCTGGACTGAGCCATCAGGGAAACCCAAGAATACTGGAGTGAGTAGCCTATCCCTTCTCCAGGGGATCTTCCCAACCCAGGAATCGAACCGGGATCTCCTGCGTTGCAGGTGGATTTTTTACCAGCTGAGCTATCAGGAAAGCCTATGCTGCTGTATACTCATTGCCAAACATAGAGTGTGGCCATACTAGGTTTTCAATAAATACTGAAGTGCTGTTTAGTCACTAAGTCATGTTGACTCTTTTCGACTCCATGGACTATAGCCCACCAGGCTCCTCTGTTCATGGGATTTTCCAGGCAAGAATACCGGAGTGGGTTGCCATTTCCTTCTCCAGGGGATCTTCCCCATCCAGGGATCGAATCCTCGTCAACTGAACAAATGAATGCAAATACTGGGCTTTCATTTTTCCATTCCCCAACAATGAAAAAGGTCACTGATGTAACTGATGAAGGAAAATGGCATTGCTTTCTTTAATAAATAAAACTGAGATCTAAGGTTGACAATGAAAGAAGAATCTCTACACACAGAAGGGCAATTTATGAGTTAAATCCATGAGCTCCAGTTCTTGTCTTCAATATTGACTTTCCCCTTGGAGATCTCATTATCACTGTCCCTCCTCACTGGCTTTGTTGGGAGAAGAGTGTTGCTCCCCTTATAATGCTCGTGCCTTGTTAGATCTATAATTATGACTCCCTTATATATCTTGATACAGCAAAGATAAAGTTACAATATTTAAATAAAACTTTACCAAGGCCAGAAGATAATAAACTAGAAGAAAACACAGACATCAAAACAGAAATCAGGCAGTGAATCTTAAAAGTTAGGATTTTTCTCTCTGGGGCTTTTAGGCCCTATTCTATGATAGTTCCTGATCTACCCACAACTGGTAAATAAGAATCCATGCTTACCATAACCCCTCCTTAAAGACTAAACCTATGAAAGAGAAGCCCAGAAGGATCCAGGGTTACCTATCCCCACCTAGTTAAATCATTTTACCCAAGCTGTGGTTTCCTGATCTGGAACCTACATTTTTGGAAGAGCTGAATAAGAGAAACGTCAGTCCTTTAGGAGAGACTCTCCTATATTCAGAGAGCTGCTATGGTTTTATACTATAGGCCATCCTAAGTCAGTCAATCTTTATCTCAATTCAGCATGCGTGCGTGCTCAGTCACGTCCAACTCTTTGCGACCCTAAGGGATTTTCTATGCAAGAATACCGGAGTGGGTTGCCATTTCCTTCTCCAGGCAATCTTCCTGAGCCAGGGACTGAATCCGCATCTCCTGTGTCTGCTGCATTTCAGGCAGATTCTTTAGCCCTGAGCCACCAGGGAAGCTCAATATTTCTTGAGCTCAATATTGAATATTAATAATTCAATACTGATATGGGAATATATGCCAGATGCATACACTGCAGGATAACAGAGACTGCCTACTGTCAAAGTGAAAGTGAAGTCGCTCAGTCGTGTCCAACTCTTTGCGACCCCATGGACAGTAGCCTATCAGGCTCTGCGGTCCATGGGATTTTCCAGGCAAGAATACTGGAGTGGGCTGCCATTTCCTTCTCCAGGGGATCTTCCCAACCCAGGAATTGAACCCGGGTCTCCTGCATTGCAGACATGCTCTACCGTGTGAGCCACTAGGGAAACCTACTGTCAAACCATTCAGTAATTTTAGCTCTCTAGAAATGTTAGTAGCATTCTACAAGTTGACTAGTCATTTCTTCTTGAAATTTGCAAATTCCTGGTTGCCCATTTCTGGGTTATTCTCTTTCTTCTCTGGTGAGTTTCAGACTCTCACTCATGCTTGTGTCATGCTCAGTCATGTCTGACTCCTTGCAACCCCATGGATTGTAGTCTGTCTATGAATACTGGAATGGTTTGCCATTTCCTCCTCCAAGGAAGAGTCAGGGATTGAGCCCATGTCTCCTGTGTCTCCTGCATTGGCAGGCAGATTCTTTACAACTGAGCCACCTGGGAAGCCCAGTTTCAGACTATCCTGGCTCTTATTCTACATTTTCACCATAGCCAATTGAGTTGTTCCCATGGTTAGAGTATAACACGGAACTGATGCTTTTGAACTGTGGTGTTGGAGAAGACTCTTGAGAGCCCCTTGGACTGCAAGGAGATCTAGCCAGTCCATTCTGAAGGAGATCAGCCCTGGGTTTCTTTGGAAGGAATAATGTTAAAGCTGAAACTCCAGTACTTTGGCCACCTCATGCAAAGAGTTGACTCACTGGAAAAGATTCTGACGCTGGGAGGGATTGGGGGCAGGAGGAGAAGGGGACGACAGAGGATGAGATGGCTGGATGGCATAACGGACTCGATGGACGTGAGTCTGAGTGAACTCCGGGAGTTGGTGATGGACAGGGAGGCCTGACGAGCTGCGATTCATGGGGTCACAAAGAGTTGGACATGACTGAGCCACTGAACTGAAACTGAAACACAATGGTTATGAGTAAGCTTTGGATCAACTCTAGCATTTTTTTTTAAGCTATGCAAGGGTAAAATAATATATGTGCAAAGCATTTAAGAGAGTGCCTGAAACACAGAAGCACATAGACATGGTAGGTTAAAAGCAAAATAAAACAAAATATTCTAATAATTTCCAAATATACATCTCTAGCTCAGACCTCACTGCTGAGCTCAAAATGTATCCCCATATGAAACATGGGGCCTATGAAAACTTAGAAATAAGATTACCCTCTGAAGGCTAAACTATCAATCCGTACATAACGGACCAGAGCAGATATATGCAAAGTTGGCTTATACAGACAGAATGGCTCCAAGACTAGAGACTAGGTTACAATATAAATGTTTCAATATATTTAAAGACAGAATGTTTTCATCAAAAAGAAGAGTTGTCAAAGAATGGAAAAAGCAGCCTAGAGAGGCAAAAACTGGAGGCAATCTTAAGTTCTGCTGTAGAGGTTCTCATAGCTTAATGTTACCAAGTGACCACAACATATATCTAATTTCCTTTGTTCCGATTCTAAGCTCCTAAGCAACCTGGTGATTTCTCACATAATTTTCCTACAGAGAAAACCCCTTACTCAGAGAATCAGTATGCTATCTACTTGACAAATATCTCAAAGTACATCAATAATTTGGCATCCTAATAAATTCATCAGTCAAGTGTGTATATGTATCTCACAAACTCTGGTGCACTTACCAAGACTGTGTTTGTAAGTGCACAAGACTTAGGAGCCTTGTATAAAGCCCAGAGATAAATCCATGCACCTATGGACACCTTATCTTTGACAAAGGAGGCAAAAATATACAATGGAGAAAAGACAATCTCTTTAACAAGTGGTGCTAGGAAAACTGGTCAACCACATGTAAAAGAATGAAACTAGAACACTAACAACATACACAAAATAAACACAAAATGGATTAAAGATCTAAATGTAAGACCAGAAACTATAAAACTCTTAGAGGAAAACATAGGCATTATACTCTCTGACATAAATCACAGCAAGATCCTCTATGAACCACCTCCCAGAGTAATGGAAATAAAAACAAAAATAAACAAATGGAACCTAATTAAACTTAAAAGCTTTTGCACAAGAAAGGAAATGATAAGCAAGGTGAAAAGGCAGCTTTCAGAATGGGAGAAAATAATAGCAAACAAAACAACTGACAAAGAATTAATCTCCAAAATATACAAGCAGCTCATGCAGCTCAATACTAGAAAAATGAACAACCCAATCAAAAAGTGGGCCAAAGAACTAAACAGACATTTCTCCAAAGAAGACATACAGATGGCTAACAAACACATGAAAAGATGCTCAACATCACTCATTATTAAAGAAATGCAAATCAAAACCACTATGAGGTATCATCTCATGCTGGTCAGAATGGCCACCATCAAAAAGTCTACAAATAGTAAATGCTGGAGAGGGTGTAGAGAAAAGGGAACCTCTTACACTGTTGGTGGGAATTCAAACTGGTACAGCCACTATGGAGAACAGTGTGGAGATTCCTTATAACACTGGAAACAGAAATGCCATACAACCCAACAATCCCATTGCTCAGCATATACACCGAGAAAACCAGAATTGAGAGAGACACATGTACCTCAATGTTCATTGCAGCACTGTTCACAATAGCTACGACATGGAAGCAACCTAGATGTCTTGTCCATTGACAGATGAATGGATAAGGAAGTTGTGGTACATAAACACAATGGAATTTTACTCAGTTATAAAAAAGAACACATTTGAGTCAATTCTAATGAGGTGGATGAACCTGGAACCTAGTATATGGAGTGAAGTAAGGCAGAAAGAGAAACACCAATAGAGTATATTAACGCATATGTATGGAATTTACAAAAACGGTAATGACGATCCTAGGTCCAAGGCAGCAAAAGAGACACAGATGTAAAGAACAGACTTTTGGACTATATGGGAGAAGGCAAGTGTGGGATGATTTCAGAGAATAGCACTGAAACATGTATATTACCATATGTAAAACAGATGGCCAGTGCAAGTTTGATGCATGAAGCAGGGCACTCAAAGCCTGTGCTCTAGGACAACCCAAAGGAATGGGGTGGGGAGGGAGGTGAGAGGGGGGTTCAGGACGGGGGGCCAATGTGCACCCGTAGCTGATTCATGTCAATGTATGGCAAAAACCACCACAATATTATAAAGTAATTACCCTCCAATTAAAATAAATAAATTTATTATTTTTTTTTTTGTTTAAAAGTTTTGTATTGTGTCATACAAACTGTCTTCAAAAACAAGTGCATAAGTGAAAATTTTAAAATAAATAAATTTATTTTAAAAAAACACTGATCACAGATCAGAATAACAAATATAATAATAATAATGATTTTAAATACTGCAACACTTACCACAATGTGACAGAGACATGAAGTTAGCAAATGCTGTAGAAAAAATTGTGCCGATGTACTTGCCCAATACAATGTTGGGCAAGTATATAAATGTCCAATTTGTAAAAAAAATAAATAAATAAAAAAGCATTACTTGTGAGGAACAATAAAAACAGGTATACCTGTTTAAAAAAAAAAGACTTAGGAGCCGTGGTTTTTTAATGAATTTCATAGTGAAGGCCTCTTGTTGGAGTACAGCCATTCAGCCTTTTCCTTGACTAGAGTACTGTTCATTTAAAGCAGGAACTCCTCTACATATCCTCTACTTTGTGTTCAGTCATGCCGGACTCTTCGCGAGCTCATGGACTGTAGCCCACCAGGCTTCTCTGTCCATGGAATTTTCCAGAATACTGGAGTGGGTTACCATTTCCTACTCTAGGGGATCTTTCCAACCCAGGGATTGAACCCACATCCCTTGTATCTCCTGCACTGGCAAGAGGATTCTTTTCCACTTAGGGCTACCTGAGAAGCCCCATCCTCTACTCTATACTATAAATACATGTGACTATCTTATAACAGGATGAGATATGTAGGAACATGGTAAAAATTATTACCAAATTCAATTTCAGGAGGGTGAACACTACAATTTACTAGCAATAAAAGTTTGCTCTGTTAAGACTACTTTTCTAAAATGTTGCATTATAAAATACCTTCTTCCATTCATTAATTATCTCATGTTTTTGTGAACAGGTAAATATGCAACACCTTTGAAAATTCTGACATTAACATTTTTCTTCCATTCTTTTTTTTTTTTTAATTTTATTTTATTTTTAAACTTTACATAATTGTATTAGTTTTGCCAAATATCAAAATGAATCCATCACAGGTATACATGTGTTCCCCATCCTAAACCCTCCTCCCTCCTCCCTCCCCATCCCATCCCTCTGGGTCATCCCAGTGTACTAGCCCCAAGCATCCAGTATCGTGCATTGAACCTGGACTGGCAACTCGTTTCTTACATGATATTTTACATGTTTCAATGTCATTCTCCCAAATCTTCCCACCCTCTCCCTCTCCCACAGAGTCCATAAGACTGTTCTATACATCAGTGTCTCTTGCTCTCGTACACCAGGTTATTGTTACCATCTTTCTAAATTCCATATATATGCGTTAGTATACTGTATTTATGTTTTTCCTTCTGGCTTACTTCACTCTGTATAATAGGCTCCAGTTTCATCCACCTCATTAGAACTGATTCAAATGTATTCTTTTTAACGGCTGAGTAATACTCCATTGTGCATATGTACCACAGCTTTCTTATCCATTCATCTGCTGATGGACAACTAGGTTGCTTCCATGTCCTGGCTATTATAAACAGTGCTGCGATGAACATTGGGGTACACGTGTCTCTTTCCCTTCTGGTTTCCTCAGTGTGTATGCCCAGCAGTGGGATTGCTGGATCATAAGGCAGTTCTATTTCCAGTTTTTTAAGGAATCTCCACACTGTTCTCCATAGTGGCTGTACTAGTTTGCATTCCCACCAACAGTGTAAGAGGGTTCCCTTTTCTCCACACCCTCTCCAGCATTTATTATTTGTAGACTTTTGGATCGCAGCCATTCTGACTGGTGTGAAATGGTACCTCATAGTGGTTTTGATTTGCATTTCTCTGATAATGAGTGATGTTGAGCATCTTTCCATTCTTTCAAATATTTAGTAAGTTCATTCTGTGAGGTACGGTACTCAGAGCTGGAGGTGATTTGCAAAAACTGGCACAGCTGCTACTCCTGCTTGCTAACACTTAGAAGCAGACATATTTCAATCAAATTATCATACTAACAACTGTAAAACTACATTTGTAACTTACTAGCAAGTAAAGGTGGAGAAGGAAATGGCAACCCACTCCAGTATTCTTGCCTAGAGAATCCTATGGATGGAGGAGCCTGGTGGGCTGCTGTCCATAGGGTCGTACAGAGTTGGACACAACTGCAGCGACTTAGCAGTAGCAGCAGCAAGTAAAGGTATAGGGCACAATAAGAGTATGTAATAGGGGCATTTAATCAAATAAGGTAAATTTCCTGACCCAAGGATCAAACCCAGGTCTCCCACATTGCATGCAGATTCTTTATGGTCTCAGTCACCAGAGAAACCCCAAGATTACTGGATTGGGTAGCCATTCCCTTTCTCCAGAGGATCTTCCTGACTCAGGGATCAAACCCAGGTCTCCTGCATTGCAGGCAGATTCTTTAGCGTCTGAGCTATCAAGGAAGCCCATAACCTTCTCTGAGAAAGTGATATTTCACTCCAGACCTAAGCACAGGAGTCAGAGAGTCTTTGTTGCTGGACAAAGAAAATGGTACCAGAGATGCTGCATCCATATTCAGTGTCTAGCTCTTCTCCTGAAAGTTGCTCAGTTGTGTCGGATTCTTTGTGACCCCATGGACGATAGAGTTCATGGAATTCTCCAGGCCAGAATACTGGAGTGGGTAACCTTTCCCTTGCTCCAGGGGATCTTCCCAACCCAGGGATTGAACCCAGGTCTCCCACATTGCAGGCGGATTCTTTATCAGCTGTGCTACAAGGGAAGCCCAAGAATACTGGAGTGGGTAGCCTATCCCTTTTTCTGTGGATCTTCCTGACCCAGGAATCGATCTGCAGTCTGCCGCACTGCAGGTGGATTCTTTACCTACTGAGCTATCAGGGAAGCCCAGCTCTTCTTCTATTCTCTCTTAAATAAAACACCCTTCTGGCTTTCAAGATCCTCAGTGAACTCCATGTTGCTGTACGCAGGGATCAGTTATCCTTATACCACTTGACTTAAAGCAGCATTTAACATAGCATTCCTTCCTCCTCAGCCACTTTCACTTGGCTTCTAGGATGTCATGCTCTAGGTTTTTCTCTCTGTTCACTGGCCACTCTCGCATAGTCATCAGTTGCAGGTAACTCCAAATTGACCCAGACTCCATGGAGTGCCTTTCTGTGATATCAACTATTCTCAGTCTTTATCTACTATCAAAACACTACTGGGGGGTGGGGGCAGACAGGCAGGGAACTACTGTGAAATCCAAAATTGTATCTACAGCCAGATCTTTACCCTCATCTCCAGACTCATTTACCAAACTGACTACTCCGTATCTCTACTGTAAAATCTTAGAGTCATCTCAAACATAAAATAGCCAAACTAAACTCCTGATCTACCCATTTACCCCCAAACACAAATCTGGAGACTTTCCCATTACATTGGCAATTCCTTCCTTCTAGTTGCTCAAGCTAAAAAACTGTAATTATCTTTGACTCTTTTACTCTCAAAACCTCATAGCCAATCTGTCAGCAAACCTGTTGGCTCTACTTCATAATACATCCAGACTCTGGCCTCTTCCCACTGCCTCTACTGTTACTACCCTGGCCCACTACTACTGACATTTTTCACCTGGACAATTAGCTTACTGTTAGTGTCTCTGCTTCTACCCTTGCTTCTCTGTGGTCCACGATCAACACAATTTAAAAGAAGTAATCAATTTAAAAAGTCAGATTATGCAACCCATCTGCTCAAAACGTTCCAACAGCTTCCTGTCTCAATCAAACAAGTCAAAATTTCTTTCAGTCATCTATATGACCTCCTTCCTCTGTGACCTCATGCTATTCTCTCTTGCCACACTGCTATTTGTCAAATGCGAAGACCTGCAGGTCTTTGTACTGGCTGTTCTCTTCATAGAAACATTCTTACTCCAGGCCTCTGCATGACTTTCTCCTCCTATTTCAGATCCCCTCAAATGTCTGCTTCTTGATTAGGTCTTCTCTGACCACCTTATTTAAAAGTGAAACTTGCCCCCCAAAACCTGGCACTCTCCATTCCCCTTCTGAGTTGGTTCTTCTTTTTCTCCACTGCATTTGTTTTCACTCCCAATATGTCACATATTTATTGTCTATATCTCCTTACTAGAATGCAAAATTATGAGTAAGGACTTTTGTACATTGTGCTCAGTAGTATAACATCAATGTCCTATTACATAGTAGGTACTCAACAGATAGTTGTTGAGTGAACAAATGGATAAAAAGGAATAAGAGAACCAGTGACTGAAAGATCTGTATGACTGAAGCACATAAAGTTGGAGAGTGGTATGCTAGGTGAGGTGGAAAGGGGCCAAATGACATTAGGCTTTATAAAGAAACTTTGCCTTTAAGATTAAAGTAAGACATCACTACATAGTTTTAAGAGAAATTTACATTTCAAAAAGATTATTCTGGCTGCTGTGTGGAGAACCAATGGAGAAACCCCAGGCTGAATAATCACTATTGCAATGGTTTTGGTAAGAGATTATGGCAGTTTAGAAAAGACTGCTTATGTAGATGCAGGGAAAAGGATGGATTTGACGGGTGTTTGGGAGATAAAATCGATAAGACTTAACAATAATCTGGCTACACATGTATGAAGGTGTAGGAGCAAATTAACCAAGATGGTGGTGGTCAAGCTCTCTTGCCTCCACGGCCTCTCGCTATTGCCCCATGTTTCGTAAATACATGGTTATGTAACAGCTGAGATCACTTACAGCAGTGCACATGCAGGTCAAGATGTACCCGCTTGGCCACCAGCCACTTTTTGCTCTGTAAACACATATAAGCTCCATCTGAAAAGCCGTTGCAGCTACATTATAGCTGTGTCCACCGGGTCAACCATGAGAGAATCCAGTGCGTCTGCTGTTATGGTTGCTACGCCAGTCAGGAGAGAATAAACATATCTGTAGTTTCTATGGCTCCTTGAGCTTTCTTCCAGCTTTCCTGCTCGTGCCTTGCCTACCCTGGGCTCAATGAACAGTGTAAACAGTGAGGCACAGTGAGGCAGAAGCACATTAAGAAACCAAGAATAAAGATTAGATTTCAAATTTTCATCACAAGTGGTCGGAATTATCCTAAAGCGAAATATGGAACACTGGAGAACAATCAGAGGTGATAACCATGCATTTGGTTTTAGGCCTGCTGAGTTTGAAGTGCTTGTGAGCTATCCAAGACCTATCTTGGAAATGCATATAACAAAGCTCAAAGGTAAAGCTGGATGGAGTTATACATTTAAGAGTCATAAGTGGTGGTGAAACCACAGCTACGAATGAGATCATATTCAATTACACAGTAAAAAGGAGACTTGGACTTAAGAAACTACCCTACACTTTGTGGGTTGAACAAAGGAGGATGAGTCCGTCAAAAAGAAAAGAAAAAAACAGCTTTTTTGGATTCTGAACCATACTCATAAGTTCTCTTTTTTAAAAAAATTTGATTTAAACCAGTAATCTCAGAATGTTGAAGGCTTCCCAAATTAAACCAATTCATCAGAACTCTTTTCAAAGATAGGTCACTTTCAGAAACCATCTGGAAAATTCACAGTACCATTCTACTTGCTGCTTGAAAATACATCAATATACAAAAAGATATCTATTCCAAAATATATACGACCTCGGCTTATTGCAGTTTCCTGAAATTACCTTCTCTCTCTTTTGCTCAGGGCTTCACCATATGCTGTTCTTCTGGCCCTCTTTCCCCGAGATGAAGATTTCCCTAACTTTCCAAAACTTGGCTAAGTGATCTTTTTTCTGTCCATCCCAATAATATGTCATAGTGCTGTATGTTTAATGTGTATACTGTGTGTTTAACCATTAATTAGATGTCTTTTCCACTGTTGTATATTTAGTACCTAACAAGGCTAAATTTTTAGAGACACATCTATTCTGCAACTTTAAACAGTTAAAATCTAATTTGGTTATCAGTCCATTGCCTGGCGTGCAGCTGTCCAGGGGGTCGCAGAGTCAAAAAGACGGAGCGACTGAACAACCACTGCTGCTGCTGCTGTAAGTCGCTTTAGTCGTGTCCGACTCTGTGCGACCCCTTAGACGGCAGCCCATCAGGCTCCTCCATCCATGGGATTTTCCAGGCAAGAGTACTGAAGTGGGTTGAACAACCACTGACAACCGTTCAAACGTTGACCTTCCTCTAGAGGAATGACTCAAATGGTAACTTGTAAACAAACGATTGAATCTTTAAAACATACTCAATTTTGGAGATTATTTTCATACGGTATCCTTAAGGCCTGCAAAAATTCATATTTAGGAATACCAGGGATTCTTTCCCATTGAGTCTCATACAAAATGGATTTGACAGCTCTCTTTGAATGCCTGGCTTGGGATGTCAAAAATTTCAGCAAGTAAAGCACAGAACACCCCTGCACAATGGCAAACAAAGCCCGCAATTGCACAGGGATACCCAGTCCATCACGCGCGAGCCCGCTTGGCAGGACGGAAGCAGAGGCAGCAGCGTGGAGCACCGGTTTCCACAGCATCCCCCTTGTCTGGCCTTACGCCGCACCCTCCGACCCTCAGGGTAGCGACCATTCCCAAATTCTCTCCTCGACGCTGGAGAACTGGGCACCCGGACTAGTCCTTCCCAACGTAGATTACTCATAGAAGTCCCTGGACTAAAGCTTACAGTCCTAGATGGCTCGGTTTCTAAACTAGAGGAAATGGAGGAAGGGAAAAAATCCTGTCAAGGAAAAGTGGCAGCCAAGCCCACAGTGCTCACCAAGCCGACGCTCTCAGTCAATCCTCGTCAGCGCTAACCGTTGGCTAGCAGGCCGCCAAAGGCAATGTCGCAGTGGCTCTTGGGGGCTGTAGTTTTTGTCGCAAACGAAAGGCGCAGACAGCACCCAAACTACCTTTCCCAGAAGTCAATGCGAGCATGCCCTGCTTCTTTAAATCTGGGGTTTGGCGTAATAAAGACAGCGTTCTTATTTTTAGACTGACCTTAAACTTAGATTCAGGCACTTCCAGGTGTACGTCTGTGCACACTTTCTTTTCCCTGTTTGTGTTGTCTGTGATAGCGTACTTCAACCTCCCCTTACTTTCTTTTTTTCCCCTTTTTCGGTCCAAAGAAGCCAAACGCCAGGGGATTGAAAACGCTCCCCGGCGCAGATTAAGTGCCTATTAAAGCGCATGCGCCTTGCTTGCTGTCACGCTTGCGTAGCAACCGGCAGCGGTTGGCAGCCGCGCGCGGACCTGGGGTCTGGAGGTAGCCTGTGGGTGGGCGGGGCTTTTTCCAATGGCTTTGCCTTCGCGGGTCGCGTCTACTAGGGCGGGGAAGAGGGCGCAGGGGCAGGGGCGGCTCCTGGTTTGTGCCGGGAGGAGAAAGGGGAGGGGCTGGGGGGTGAGGACCCCATCTTCCCTCCCCGCTCCCGCCCTCTGGGCCGAGCCCCACAGATGAGGCTGGGCGAAGGGGCGGGCTCTGCGCCGCGGACCCCGCAGCTCCGCCAGCTTCGCGGCCCAGCCCTGCGCTCGGGGATTGCGGGGCTGCCCTGTGCCCGTCTGGCTTTGGAGGCGGTGGGCGGTGGACGCAAGGACTGGAACAGAAGCGGCGTCTGTCCAGGGCACCCGGAACCGACAGAGCAGGAGACGCTTTTCCTCCAACGCTACAGAGACAGCGGCTGCACAGGGCTGCCGCCCCCCGGGAGCGTCAGGGTCTCTGGCCGTGGCGGCCAGCGAGCCAGGGTTCCGCAAGCCTTCCCAGCCAGCGCCCGGCCGAGAGGGAGGAGCTGCAGAAGGCGGGGACTGGTGCCGGAGGAGGGGCGGGGTGGGAACGCTCCCGAGAACACCGTGGCTGCACTGACAAAAAACACCGAATGGCTGGAGAGCGTTCAACTGTTACCAGCCTTTTTGGGCAGAGCACGGGTTTGACAGCTCCTCAACGTGAGGATATCCGCTGACCCCGCGGGTCGCAGAAGAACACTTTCCCGACACTGGCTGTGCAGCAAAGCCAGCGCTGTAAGGTTTCAACTTGCCAACTTTTTTTTCCAGTCTCTGGCCAGAAGACTGCCCCTCCGGGTAGGAGAGGGCGAGCTCTGTCTTGTAGCTCGAAGAGACGCTTCTGGTTCCAAATGTCACCCAGACGTGTTTTTTCATGACGATTCTAGTTCTCTGATTTCATTCTTATATTTCTCGTTTTAAAAATATAAAGTGCTTTGGGGGGCATGCTGAAAGTTAACTGAAGACGGCAAAGAAAAAACTCCACGGTTGTCATGGCTGAAAGAGAAAATGAAGTGAGATGGGATGGACTGTGCAGTAGAGATTCAACTACTAGAGAGACAGCTCTGGAAAACATTAGGCAAATCATTGTGAGAAAAACCGAGTGTCTTCGTTTGGTGAAAGAGACACCTTATCGTCCAGCAGACGGCCTTTCAAATGCGGTTTCTTTGGATGGATTGAATAAGCTTCTTGCTCATCTGCTTATGCTTTCTAAGAGGTGTCCCTTTAAAGATGTGAGAGAGAAAAGTGAGTTCATCCTGAAGAGCGTCCAGGTAAGAAAGAGCATTTTAAGTACAACTGTTTATCTAGTACAGTGACGTTTACTTGCAGATAATCACTTTGTAATTGCTTCAAGTAAGTTGTTATATTTGAATTACCTTAAATTTAGAGCGTTCTGTAAAACGTTTAAATTGGGGTTAAAATTGGACAAGGTGAACTAATTTTCAAGTACAACTAAATAAGTATTGTCTTTCTAGAGAGTTTTAGCAGAAATGCATTCTTCCTGGGAAAAATACGTGAAAATTACAGTTAATTACAAGTAAATACTTGCATTTCTTTACATTCATTTTTACATGTTGTTGGAAACTGTAGCCAGTATGCTTTTCATATTGTTACAAACAATGTTCTATGTGGAAAGTTTCACGTTATTAAAAGCTTCTAAAATGATAAAGGATATTAAATGTTTCCTAGTCAGCTTGTTCAAGATAACTGGTGAAACAATTTTCTCTTGTTCTTAAAAACAAAACAAAAAACCCCAGAATCTGTTTCCTAAATGCAACCTTTCTTTTCTGAAAGAAAGAATTATATAAATAATAAAAGCCCATGTTGTAAAGGAGCTGACATCTGCAGATTGAAAAATTGGATCCAGGTTGAGTGACTGATAGACTCTTATGGTCAATTACTTAACTAGCTTTCTCTGTGTTTGCCTAAGTTTGATTCTTTTCTTTCTTACATACATTTCTATTTAAGTTGTAAAAGATTAAGAATGTTTCCTTCTGCTTGTACATATTCAGTTTATCTTTTTTTATTTGAAGGTTTTTTTTTTTTAAATAAGGTTTTTTGGAAATTAAGAATGGTCAAAATGCTCTTTATGTTTCTCTGTCTAAATTACTCAATTCACATGTGTTCAAAGTCATGGTACGAGAAGTTTTTTAAATGTATGATTTACTTGGGTATATATATATATAAGCTAAGATGAACAGTTTTTCTATTCTGGTTTGAATTCAGTTTAAAGCAACAAAAAAATAATGTGCATAAAACAAAGACTCTTTAAAATCTTAGATATTTTTTTTCACAAACAGTGGAAACAATTGTTACAATTTACATTTATCCAGAGTTACTGCTGCTGCTGCTGCTAAGTCGCTTCAGTCATGTCCAACTCTGTGCGACCCCATAGACGGCAGCCCACCAGGCACCCCCGTCTCCGGGATTCTCCAGGCAAGAACACTGGAGTGGGTTGCCATTTCCTTCTCCAAATCCAGAGTTACTAGAGAGGAATTATTATTCCAGCACTTGAAGTTTACCCTTTTAAGCATCAAGTTATTTCTCTATCTTAGTGACGACAACAACCATTTCTTTTTTCATAATGGGATCATCATTTTGCATATCAAGTACGTACTGTTGTACAGTTGAGGGTGGAATATATGTATAGGACTCTGTGATCCACTTTGAATTTGTGTGTTCAATTTTTATAGTTTTTCCGTCCCTTCCCTTGCTGTCAGTATTCTTCATTTCAGCCTCTTCTTGAATGCTTTATTTTGCTACTTTTAAAAAGTACTAGAATGGGAAACCAGATAGCCAATTTTGTTAAGAGTTAGATTGAAAACTGAAGTAATTAGGCTCTGGAGATTACAAAGTCAAAGGACAGACATAATGGTAAGTAAATGGGTACTGGTATCAAACCTGGGCTCAGATTCTCCTCCTTTATTAATATACTATATAACCTTGAATGAGTTATTTGACCTCTCTTAGCTTGGATTTCCACATCTATAAAATGGGTATAATAATACAGAGGTGTGTTATTATAGTAAATTAATATTATAAAGGAGATGTAAAATGCCCTATATGTAATGTATACTCTTGTCCTCTTCCTTATTTTTTAAAAAACATTTATTTATTTGTCTGGATGGGTCTTCATTGTGGCACTCAGGACCTTCAGTCTTCCTTGCAGCATGTGGGATCTAATTCCCTGAACTGGGACCTAAACCCAGGCCCCCTGCATTGAGAATGCAGAGTTTTAGCCACTGGACCATCAGGGAAGTCCTTCCTCTCCCCTTTCATAAATGAAATACATGGACTATGTGATATGTATTTTAAGACTCATTCATTCTGCAAAAGGAATCAAGAATCTCTACTATGAAGTTTTCCTGTCAGTTTATACCTTCATTTTCATCTCTGCATCTATTGTACGTCATTCCAGCCACAATTCTAACAGGCGCTTTACTTATGTTGGGTTATAATCACATATTTATGTGTCTGTCTCCCCTAGGAGGGCTATAAGTTCTCACGAGTATTGACTGGGACTTGCAAGCTACTAAATAAATATTGTGTCTTAGTCTGAATAGGTGAAGTTACTATTAATAGATATGGGATTTTCCATCCCTACATCATTCATTGCTGCCTTCATTCAACAAATGTTAATTGAACCCCTGCTAAATACCATTCTAAGAACTGAGAATCAGTGGTAACAATTTTGACATTCTACTGAAGGGAAACTGACCATAAAGAAGTAAACAAACAATGTAATTTTAGATAATATAGGAAGACTTCCCTGAAGAGATGGCATTTAAGCAGAAATGAATGAGTATTATCTAGGCAAAAATGAGATTATGAGGGGGACATTCCAGATGTAGGGAATAATATATGTGAAGGCCTCATGGTAAAAGAGATCAGGTGAATTTAGGAGTGGAAAGTAATGCAGTTTGAGGAGAGTGTGAAAGTTTAAATACATGCTTAGGAGTCAGAGCTGACTCCAATACTTTATTAACTCTACAACCTTTGGTAAGTTACATAATCTCTCCTTGACTCAGTTTTCTTATCTGCACAATGAGGATGAGAATAGTTCCTGCTTAACAAAGAGAATAAAATGAAATAATGCTTACAAAGCATAGCACAGTGCCTACTGCTAAGTCGCTTCAGTCGTGTCCGACTCTGTGTGACCCCAGAGACGGCAGCCCACCAGGCTCCCCCGTCCCTGGGATTCTCCAGGCAAGAACACTGGAATGGGTTGCCATTTCCTTCTCCAATGCATGAAAGTGAAAAGTGAAAGAAGTAGTTCAGTCATGTCCGACTCTTAGTGACCCCATGGACTGCAGCCCACCAGGCTCCTCCATCCATGGGATTTTCCAGGCAAGAGTACTGTGCCTAGCAAATAAGAAACACCATAAAGCTAGGAATTCTTACTGTTTTTAGGCAGGAGCCAGAGAACAGACCATGTTAAGAGTTATAGACTTCATCCTAGGAACAATGAGAAGCCACTGAGGGACGCTGAGCAAGATGGTGACATGATACATGGTGTATTAGAAGCATCACTTTGGAAGAAATTTGGAGAATGGATTTCAGGGGTCAAGACTGAATGTGCAACAGTAAGGAGGTTGTTCACTGCTGCTGCTAAGTCGCTTCAGTCGTGTCCAACTCTGTGCCACCAGGCTCCGCCATCCCTGGGATTCTCCAGGCAAGAACACTGGAGTGGGTTGCCATTAGTCCAAAGCAAAAATGGTGGAGTAGGATGTAGTAGACAAAGTGGGAAAAGGTGACTAGGTTTGGGAAGTAGTTAGGAGTTAGAAACCATTGGATATAGTATTTAATTGGATATAGGAGATAAAGTAAAATGAAGGATGGCTCTAAAGTTTCTAGCTTAAACTCCTTGGTGAATAGTTAAGTCATTTCAGGAGACAAGAGTGGTAGAAGGTTAATTTAGGGGAGTGATGAGTTCTGTTTTACACAGGTTGAATTAAGTTGCCTTTGATAAATCTGATTAGAAATAGCTCTTAAAGGGATTTCTGCCCCTGACGCCACTGTTCTACTTCTGACATTGATATCTCTCACTTTGCCAGACTTAACCTGTCCTCCACCTTTCTATCCATCCTCTCTTTAATTGCAGAGCTCTTTATCTAAAACAGAAATTTGACCATGTTTCTTTCCTCCTGAAAACCCCTTAGGTTAGAATCTAAACTTCTTAATGCCTAGCATCATCTGGTCCGTACTTGATGCTGCACCTTCAGTTCTCCACACTAGCTTCACAAGGGAAACCAAGTAATGTAGTGCTCCATAATACCTTCTGTTGTTCATTAGTAAGCAGCAAAAGCCGAACTGTATTTGCAGTTTTTGCAGCTATTCCTGATGGCACACTTAATTGCTATAGGTCATGTTGTCAAGGAGACATGGTAGGATGGTTTCAACTCAAAATGATTAAACGTGTAAAAATGGGCACTTTGAGAGGTAGCATTCTCTGTTTGTATTCCTATTCTCAATTTATTGATTTCAAATCAACATACTTAAATCTGTTCAACACATTTTTGAGAGCTCTTCTTTGCTAAGCAGTGTACTCAGGAGTGAAAGATCAATTAGATTTATTCCCTGCTTTTGAAGAAGGTCTTCTGTTCTCATAGAAGGAGTTGTGCTGTTGTTAAACCTATAATACATTTTGGATATGCTTGATTCCCTAAGCAAAGAAATGGACTGGCCCATTATACTAGTATAGTCTACCTGTGAGCTATGGTCTTTATGATGCAGGAAATTAAGGGAGAAAATGTGTGTGTATATATTCATCAAAACATCATGAGGTGTATCTGGAATAGCCAAGTACTTTTTCAAGAATAGTCATTTGATCCTTTTCATTTCTGTACCATGACAAAAGAAAACTTAAACTTTCTTATATGTCTGCCAGCAATGAACATTGTCTGAAAGTAACTTGGCTTAAGGTAGAAAATTTAGACCATGCAACAGAGTATTTGTCTTTGTTATGTGGGATGGAGGAGACTTTCATTTAGTGACGTGATTGTTAGCAGCATCTCCCCACCTGCCCAGGGAGAAATGAAACTTTAACTGTTGGGTATGGTGCACATTTATAGTTGTTAAAGTTGCAGTTGAAGTATCCAGTTGGTATCCATTGGGTAATATATAGTTTGTAGGTTTAACAATAGAGGTTAATAAATCTCTTTTTCACATGGTGAGTCTGGAGGTTGGGCTGTTTCAAGCTTGAATGATTCATTAGCTGAACTACATTACCCTTTTGCCTTTTATCATTTTGTTCACCTTTGCTCAGTGTAGTAAGGGCTGTCTTAGCTCATGGTTGCAAGGTTGCTACAGCAATTCCAGGCAGCATGTGCAGTCATTGAACATTTTCAGCTTAGGAGGAAAAGAGTTTTTTCCTGTATATCTATCAGGGAAGAAAATTTTTCCCCAGAAGCCCTCCAGCAGTGTCAAATGCCCTTTACCAAGCCAGTAACTGGCAACGAAACTGGGCATTTATGTTTTTGGTTTGGATTAATCCACATCCAGCCTCTAAGAGCCAGGAGAGCCCCCATCTTGAGAACAAAGATTCCTGTTGTTGAGGAAAAAGAGGGATGGAAGATAGGTTTAGTTAGAGGCTGTCAATAAAACTTATATTTAACTAGATAATATATTGCATTGGTCAAGTTATAATTTAGATTCTGTAAGATTAGGAACATAACTAATTTATAATGATACTATGAAATATAACAGATTGGGAACATTCTAGAAACAGATTTGGCCTTTTAAGATGATTTTGTTTTTATTTCTGTTTTACTGCTGTGACTAGTCAAAGTCACACATTTAAGGTAGTCCATCTGAAACATTCACTGCTGACTCTTATGTATCACAGCAGATATGAAAGTGCTCTTTCAGTATCTACACTGAGTTTCTTCCATATACACTGGTTTTTGGCCTTCCTTACTTTACTGATACACTGAGAACTCAATCCCTTTCCCTCAGAAAGCTTACTGGCTTGCTTCTCTCCTCTGTGCTTCTTCTTATTCCTATCTCTGACCACTTTCTTTGCTTTTGAGCACAGAGGAGAATACTATCTACCCTCAGGTTGTCCGGACTTCTTTGAATGAAAAATGTAAAGAAATTGAAGCAAACCTTTAACTTTTTCCCCTAAATGGTTTGAAAACAAAGTGAAGAGCCTGTGTTCTTTTTAGCCACTGGCTTACAAACATGAATAGTAGCTACGCTCTCTACCCTCAGTGTCCTCTTGAAATATATAAATCATCCTGTCCTCTTTCTTTGATTTGACTTTTAAGAAAGATTGAAACTAACAAGGATTCTTTTTTTTTTAAGTTTTCAGATTTCAAATATTTTATTCCTGTTTTAGTGTCCCAGATGGTCTCTAGCATAGAAACAAAAAGGCAGAATGATTAGTTTTTAGAATAGTTTTTTAATGTAGTTATTGTTTTGTTTATAAATGGGATATAATGTTTGGTAGAAAAATGGGATGTTAAATATTTGCCTATTAGATTTCAACTTAAGGTCTTGGATAGTCTGTATTAGGAGGACTCCCTGAAAAAATAGTTTAGCTTAATTAGAATTATTTTATCTTTAACACTTTGTGCCCTTAAAGTGCTATACAGATCATTCATGGAGTAAAAGACAGCAAATAGATGTGCTGGTCTTTGTTTTAGAGTTATATTAATTTTCTTTTTGGTAAGCCATTAGAAATTTGCAGGATATCTTTTAACTATTTGAGTAGATAATAACTCAGACAGCCAATTTAAAGATTCGTTGAAACTTTGATGTGACAGAAAATAGCTGCAGACTCTTGGGTCTAATGAAGAGTTAGTAATCAGAGCCCTATTTGGTGTTATGTCTTCAGTTCAGGTCAGTTGCTCAGTCGTGTCCACCTCTTTGCGACCCCATGAACCGCAGCACTCCAGGCCTCCCTGTCCATCACCAATTGCCGGAGTCTACCCAAACCTGTGTCCATTGAGTCGGTGATGCCATCCAACCATCTCGTCCTCTGTTGTCCCTCTCTCCTCCTGCCCTCAATCTTTCCCAGCATCAGGGTCTTTTCAAATGAGTCAACTCTTCGCATCAGGTGGCCAAAGTATTGAAGTTTGAGCTTCAACATCAGTCTTTCCAATGAACATCCAGGACTGATCTCCTTTAGGATGAACTGGTTGGATCTCCTTGCAGTCCAAAGGACCCTCAAGAGTCTTCTCCAACACTACAGTTCAAAAGCATCAATTTTTTGGTGCTCAGCTTTCTTTATAGTCCCAACTCTCACATCCATACATGACCACTGGAAAAACCATAGCCTTGACTAGATGGACCTTTAATCATAAATAATTTCATATCTAAAAACAGTGTTTATAAGTAGCAAATTAGCAGGTACTGGAGGAACCAGAGACATGGGAAATTTTAGAATTTGTGGAAGGACAGGGGAGATACTGGTGAAGGGAAGGCAGTGCCTAAAATTCATAAAGAGATGAAAGTTACGTTGGACGTATGTCAGTTCGTATGTCCAGCTCGTACTAGCAAGCCTCACCAAAAGTTATAATGTTCTTTGTCACAGTTTCTCAAATCAGTCTATTTTTTTCACACCATGGTAAAATATTTTCTTTTTAATTGAAGTCAATGGAAAAAAGGATTTACTTTAACCCAGCTTTTCTAGATCGTATTTATTACATTAAGAGAGAAAGACCTTAATTAACCTTGATGATATGACCTAGTACTTCAGTGACACTGGCACAGTATACTCTGGGGCACCTGAGGATTCTTCAGAATATTTGATGATGGTATTACTGCCTGCTGCTGCTAAGTCGCTTCAGTCGTGTCCAACTCTGTGCGACCCCATAGACGGCAACCCACCAGGCTCCCCCGTCCCTGGGGTTCTCCAGGCAAGAACACTGGAGTGGGTTGCCATTTCCTTCTCCAATGCATGAAAGTGAAAAGTGAAAGTGAAGTCGCTCAGTCATGTCTGACTCGTAGCGACCCCATGGACTGCAGCCTACCAGGCTGGTCTGTCCATGGGATTTTCCAGGCAAGAGTACTGGAGTGGGGTGCCATCGCCTTCTCCGGGTATTACTGCCTACAAAGGGCAAACTGGAAATTTAAGTCACACTATGGCAACACTGGGGCTTCCCTGGTGGCTCAGAGGTAAAGAATCTGCCTGCAATGCAGGAGACCCGGATTCGATCCCTGGGTGGGGAAGATCCCCTGGAGGAGGGCATGGCAACCCACTCCAGTATACTTGCCTGGAGAATCCCATGGATGGAAGAGCCTGACAGGCTACAGTTGTAAAGAATCGGACACGACTTAGTGACTAACACACAAACATGGAAACATTATTTTATGCTTTGCTTTTTTTCCTGTTGGTTACTATACCAAGTTAAACTAATGTCATTAAAGATACATTTACCATGACATTTGTGTATAGAATAAAAAGTACTTTAAAAGATTCCAGGTTTTTTTTTTTTTTTTTTAATGGTTTTTCACTGAAGATACTTAGGAAGTTTTTGTAGGATGACTGCTAGGACCATTTATTGGATTTTCACAGTAGCCATTTTTATTGCTGAAAGCATGTGCACTACTAATGGACTGTCACCATTTGTGACATGAAAAGTTTATATGAAAAAAACTTGTGAAATTTGGCTGTGAAAGAATTGTCTTCTCATATTCTAGTCTCTCATATAATTACTTAAAAGAATCTAATTCAATTGCAATGAAATCTGGAATTACCTTAGGAAAAAATGAGATACTTTTAGTGTTATGCTTTAAATTTTACTCTTTTTTAATTTTAAAAGGGAAAGGTCTTCATAGGTTTATAAATTATTACTTATAAAATTACCTTCAAACTACTTCCTAAACTTTTAAACCATACTAAAGGAAAATAAAGTTTATGAAGTGAGTTTTGTTAGTCTTATTACCCAAATAAACTTTCATATATACATATTCATTAAATGAATAGTATTAGTGTTTTAACTTAAATATATGTATGTTTTTTTAAAAAGTTACCTAGGATAATTTGTCAGTCCTGTGTGTAATGGTTCAGTAAAGTCTAATTAGAATCTTAGTTTACTCTTTCTCTAATTAGAATTTTAGTTTACTGGTAAAAATGAGCATTTACTGTTCTGACACTTTAGTGTTTGACAGGCATTGCACAATCATCTTTAAACTTTACATGATTTCATTTTCTAGCAAGTTGGCAGGTGTTAGCTGTCTATAATTATAACTGAGTAATTTTTCAAATGCTATTCATAGCCTAAACACAGTAAGAAATTCTTCCGATCATGTGATAAAGACCAAGCCTTGCAAAATAGTGGTAGGGTGATATGTTCAGTGGTACTAAAGGACATATTTAAGAGAAGCCTTTCAAAAGTGATTTAAATGATAGGGAGATGGGTTTTCTCAAAAAATAAGATCTCTCAAAGTCATTAATAGTGATTATACCTCACCAAATTAAGGTGTGTCTCTTTTTTCATCTAACAAGTAATGCATAATTTGACAGACTTAAAGGATAAAATCTATATTCAGTTTTGTTGATGACAGAGATTGAGTATAAGAAATAATTGAAATTTTATTGAGGCAGTATAGATTTTACCATTGAACCTAGGGACTGATGTCTTTTCAGTTTATGCATGAGGTATTTACTCTGTACCTGCTATATGCCAAGCACTGCGCTTATATATCTTTTGACATATCAGAGGAAAGGCTGTAAGCTTCTCTTAATTTTAATAATGATTCAACTTTAAAAACAAGGGAAGCTATTGCTTTCTTTTCCTTGATTTTTTTTCTTTTCTTATCTTCTATTTTAAATATACAAGAGTTTCACTTTGACCAGAGATGCTACTTCAGAAGGTTTAAAGATCGGGGATGTGCTTTACTAGCTATACGCTCATGAATAAATTAACCTCTGTAGTCTGTTTCTTCATCTGTGAACTGACATAATTTTAATAATATGCCTCATGATGTGATTATAAAAATTAAAGATCATATTGGTAAAGCATTTTGTTAACTTTAATATACTGTACCAACTTAATTACAAATAAATTTTGAGATTATTCATCTGCAATATGTGGGTAATAACAATACCACTCTCATAGGGTAGTTTCAAGAATTAAGTGAACAATTAAGTGTGTAGAAGTGGGCATGGTTCATAGTAAGTGCTCAGTAGATATTGGTGATGGTGAATACTGATGACAATGAAGGTGAAGATGATGAACTTATCTAGGTCTTTTAACATGAATCAAACTCCAAACTGGCATTACTTTAGGATTATTATGTCATATATCCCACCTTTTGTGTTCACATGTATTTACACCTCTAATTGCCTTTTGTATGGTAAATTTTAATATATTAGCTGATTAATGCTGACCTCCACTTTACCCAAGAGTGCTTCTAACCAACCACTGCACAGGGTAAGTGGTAGCCTTACCCAGAAGCTTGCCTTATGAGTGAGGCAGATCTGTGGCATCCATCCCCTCCTTGGAGTTGTCTCCCTTTCTAGTTTGTCAGCCTGGCACCGGTAGGGAGGGGCTGCAGGCAGTTACACGTGTCATCCGGATGCTTCACTGCCAAGGCCTATGCTTTAATTATCTGTACAACAATAGGAGAGAATGGTCAAAACCATGAGCTTTGGAGTTAGTCAGACCTGGCTGTAAATCCTACTCTGCCAAACTTTGTGACCTTGGGCAAGTTATATAACCTCCTTAAGCCTCAGTTCCCTCCCAGAGTTGTGAGGATTAAATGAGGTAACATGTGCAATGTTTACTGTAACTCAGTAAGCACTCAGTGAATATTAACTATTAGTCTTCTGATCTGCCCTCACAGTGTGATTGGGGGAGCGGAGATGGGAAGTTGAGCCCTCTGGTACCATCTGTCCTTTAGGGGACCAAGTCTCTGGGATACTGGAAAAGTTTTAACCTGCTTTCAGGACCCTTGGCCCTATAGAATAGCAACTTAGAAGAAATAACACCTCTAGGAACCAAGGTAAGGGTTTTGTGAATATTGTTTTAGCACTCTTGGAAACTGATTTCTCCCCTGAGATCATGCTCATTTATTATTCCACTTAGGAACATTTGACTTTCCAATGTATCTTCAAGGATATAAAATATAGAAAAGCAAATGGTGGCTTGTCAAGCAACTGAATCCTCTGTGCCTCGTCCATTCACGTCTGATACTTCAGGCGAGTTTGCTGCAGAGACTGCTTGCCTTGAAGGTCTACTGAGGAGATTAAAGCTGCACCATCAGTGTTCCTGCTCTGCATCCTTCAATGGGAGCTTGAGATATTAACCAAAAAGTCCCCAAATGGTCCTTTCACTCTTGTGGGATAACTGGCCTGGCCTAGACAACTTGATATGATTTTAGAAACAGAGTAACTAAGCAAAGATTACATTGCCCTAAAGATACCCCAGAAGTGACAAGGCTTGAAGAGATTTTGTACCATGTTTGATTTGAATTTGCTTCATTGGGTGTGGCAGGTGTCTTTCAGGTTCCTGAGCTCCCATACCTGCTCCCTGCCCACATTGATACAAAGTTATCTTTTCTTCAGCAATCTCAATCTTTCTAGTTTTGTAGAATGTGTATTTTTGAATGTAGTAAGGATAGGCATTCTGTATGTGAAACCTAGTTCTTAACTCTCTTCATATATTCTTAACCCTTTTCATTTAATCTTTACCACACTGTAAGAGTAGGTATTATTATCCCCATTTTATGCATCAGGAAAAAAAAAAAAATCAAGGCTCAGATAGGTTAAATAACTTGCCCAAAGTATCATAGCTTAGTAAGAAGAAGAGCCAGGTTTCAAACCCAGGCAATGAGACTCCAGAGTCTAGGCTTTTCAATGTTATACTGCATTATCTGAATAAAACTTTAATATCAGCTTCCTAATAATGAAAATATATAATGTTTTCTTTTCCAAATTATTTTTCCTTCAGGATGAAATGTGAAACCACATTTCTCAAGTATTATTGAATTGCATATCAAATTCCTTTTAAGCCCTGACCCATCTTGAGATTGTATTTGAATCCTGATGAATCTTTGTGTTTCACTGTGGCACATAATTTTCATTATGTCGTCATTATAAATTTCAACTGATTGCAAGAAGGTGCTAGACTGTGATCTTGGAAATATGATATATAAAAGGCTTATCTTTACATTAAGAGATTACCAAATAAGATGATTTCTTTAGTGAACTGCCTAAAAGAAAATTTGGTATATTTCCATGGGTAATAGACTCAAGATTAGCTTTGAATGTTAAAAGAGCATTCTCCTAGCTAGTTCATTGTTGCCATGACAGTGCTGGCAGTGCAACTGTTGTAGTAACTCCTTGCAATGATCTTATTTTAGACCCTAATGTTTGCAGTGCTGAACATCCCCTTCCCCGCCCCACAAGTAACTAGTGGAAAAGTACTGGTTTTATAACTGGCTTATGGCTTTGTAGCTGAAAGACTGCACTATTGTGGGCTTAAAAAAAAATAGTGTAGGAGTGTTGAGTGTTTTTCCCGTGGATTATAAATGTTTGAAATTTCCCAAAATATGGTATTGCATTACATGTCATACAGCAAGTTGTTTACAGCTAAAAAGAAAAGGGGCCTCTATTGTCTTTTTAAGAAATCGAGCCCAGATTATATCATGACTTTGAGCTCGTGTATTAATAGAAATCATTTTTCCATTTGTATGTTTCATGTGCATATTTTAAAGTCTTTAGATTGTTTTATTTAGTTATTTTGGAAAATTATCTTCAGAATCATAAAGGATTATGTTTAAATAGTGTAAAAGGTATTTTCTTCTTGTCCTTTCCATAGTTCAACATTTATCTGATTGAATTGGAACATTTTAATCTTGATTTCTCAAATTATGAACTAGAGTTATGAAATGATTTTAAGAAATTACCCAATTTGAACTGTGTACTTAAACTAACATAATTGTTTAGGCATTCTTAGCTTTGTTGCCTGTAAGTTATAAATTCGATTTTTAAATATTTCATTGATATTTTCTAATTGTAAACCCCATTATAACTATACTTTTAAGCACAAAATATTTTCAAACCTGTAATAGTAAGTGCCATTTTGTGTACTTTTGCATACCCTTTATTAGGTCAGAGTTTTGGTATCCATGGCATGTGCACTAAAAATACAGTATAGCATGATGAAAATAATAATTATGGCAATAAATCTTATCAAAGAAGATGAAAAGTCTAAATATTATACTTCTTTCATTGGTGTGACAGCTATAAACAAATGATTACATTTGCTTTTTTTTCCCCTAAATGCTGTATTAAAAGTTTACTTCATCTTCCATAGATGCTGAAAATTTAAACAAATCTTGTGTGATTGGGCCTGTACTGAGTGTTGGAGTATGGGTGTCTGGCAAGCCCTTTTCTTTTTTCATTCTAACATACACATTTCTAAACAAAAACTTGACTCCAAGCTAAAGTTGTGTTTGGCTCTTCCAACAGGCAATCAGTATTTTAACCTTTATTTTATTATTATTAGTTCCTTTAGTGCATTTTATTATTATAAATAAATCCTTAGTGGTGGTTGTTCTGATTAAGATTCTAATTCCAATTTATACCGGTGTTTGGCTCCTTCTTTGAACTTGGAAGTGGTTGTGTAGTCAAATGTGAAGTCAAACCTGTACTACATATTTGTATTGAATGCTTTTTATTTTTGGAACAAAACTAAATTATAGTTCTTTTTCCTTTCACAAAATAATTAATAGCAGGATTTTTTTCCCTGAACCTCAGTATACCTCTAGCTGACCTCCCTCTCCATTCAAAGCTGAAATGGAAATACTTTTTTAAAGTAAGAATTCATTTAGAATTTTTCTTTGTGCCTAGCACTGTTATGAGATATAAAGAGAAGCTGAAAACATCACTACTATCAAGAGTTTTGCAGTGATTTGGAGAAAATAGATTAAGAACAAATCAACACTTTCACTAAAAATGTTAAATTTTATGATAGTGTGTTGACAATAGTGTGACGACAATAGTGTGACTCTTAATGGGATTGTATGTGCATAGTAACAATTCCACATCTAAGAAATCATCTGAATTAAGATTTATGTATGATAATCTCTATAGTCTCATTTATGATATAAATGTGTTGTATTTATCCATTATTATATATAAGTTGGTAACCTAAATATCCAATAACTTATTAAATTATGGTGCACTATATAAAGGACTTGAACAGTTATTGAAAGTTGTTTTAGAACGTATAAGAAAAGAAAATATATACATATATTTAAGTCGAAATGCAACTTTTAAAATAACAGACCACACACACACATATATATATATATTTATAGAGCAGGGAAATGTCAGGAAACCTGCTTGTACTAAAATAATACTGAAAGTCTGGTTCTCTTTTAGAGGTGGGATTGTTGGAGATTTTAATTTTTCTTTTTAGAATAATCATTAATAAATACTTAATTTTATTGAGTGCTTACTATATGCCAGCCTTTGTTATTAGCTTTTGGCATACAACATTTGCAAGATTTGCAAGTGGGTTATGGGTTTTTAGGAAGCTATCTTCCCAAAACAAAACAAATATACAAATATGGATACCCTCCTTGCTGGGAGATTAGATTAAGTTTCTGCTTTATTTAGCTAAGGAAACAGGAACATCTCAAAAGCTAGGCTGTCTCATGGAGAAGAAGCATTTAGAGCCGGCTTGGGTGCTGCTTTCCCTGCCCCTGATGCTCCTAAAGATGGTGCAGCTGCTGGTGACACTGCCTGTGTCAAACCAGATCCGCAAAACTCACTTTTTACTGTATTACTGCCTTTTTGTATTTGAAGTTTACATTTGCATTCTGGAAGAATTTTTACAAACTACCCATGCACTTCCCTTGAAGGCCCGTTTCACTGCAATATCTAGTTTTGTAGATACAGCCATTCTCTGATGTGAGTTTTACATTTTATAGATGAGGAAACAGATTAAGCAACTTAACTCAAGTAGTGAATACTGAGAGTCAGGAAGTGAAGTCTTACTCTTCATCCTCAAGCACTAATCTGTTTTCCTATAGCTTTTTGTTTTTGTTCTTGAGCACACATTACTTTCATATTAGAAAATGACTTAAAATCAATGTGAAAAAATTTCGTGACATATAAAGTGTTAAAGCAATTCAGCGCAAGGAAAGATCAGAATGGGTTGGGTCATAAAGACAGCTTAGTGGAGCAAATAAATTTTAATGTAATAATTAACTTTTCTTCTCAGCTTATCTGTTTGTTTACACAAGTACACACTGCTGCTATCCCCAACATGCCCAAACCAAACCTCTCATGACTGGCTGTAACTAATGCTCTGTTGTTCTTTCCTACAGACTAAGTTTTGGCCTCATTTTTGTTTCCTTTTTGTGGCTCCCCCCCTCCTTTTTTCCTTTTGCTGTCTGTCAGTGCATGTAAGAATATATAACTATGACTTTTGTCGAAGCTTCTTCTCACTATACTGTTGGGCATTATAAATAAAACCCCTTTAGCTTGGCAGTTTCCATGTGGTGATACTATCATAAAGACTGAGCTGGCTAAAAGGAGTTGTAAAAATTACATTAACTATGTTTAAAAACTCATTGAAGGAAATAGAACTAAGATCTTAAATATTATCTGATGATCTAACCTTACAGCATAAACTAGAGCTGATAGTCAGTATGCGCTGGCACAGCAGTACTTGTCAAAACACTAAAGTATTTTCATACTAGTTGGTAAATAGTAAACAAATTCCAGAAAGCAATAAAACTAATAATATATAGTCAGGATGAGTGTTTGTCTTAGAAAACCACACATGCACCTTAGATTCATAGTCTGGTCACTAAAACATGGAGCTAGGAGTTTTGCTCAGGTGTTCTGTTATTTATTTCAGATGTTGAAGGTGCAAAAGCCCTTGGGTAGGAAGGAGAGACCAGGCAGGTGAACTGAGGAGAACCTAATCTGTAAACCCACAAAAGAAATGGCCAGTTGTGCCAAGGGGACAAGCCAGGTCCAGGCTTTTGTGTGACTAGCGAGGCTGCCATAAGCCAGCGACAGAGACTCTCAGGGTATAGTCTCTCAGGTGGGCCTGAGAAGTCTCTTTGTGTAACAGCTGAATTAGTTATCTATTGCTTCATAACAAGTTCACATGCTATGGGAAGGATTCAGTTCCTTGAGAGTTGTCAGATTGAGAACCTCAGTTCCTTGCTGGTAATTGACTGGCAGCTCTCTCTGTTCATTGCCATGTGGGTCTCTCCACTTGCTTCTGCAGAGAGAGCACCTGAGAAGAGCCAGAGACAAGGTACCAGCGAATGAATGCCAGCGTGACAGAAGTCAGTCTTTTGTAACCAAATCTTGGAAGAGACATGTCATCACTTCTACCTTAATCTGTTCATTAGAAGCAAAACACAAGTTCAGCCCATACTCAAGGGGAGCATATTACACAATCAAGTGAATGACAGGAGACAGGGCACAGATCCTTGGGAGTCATTTTAAAGCAACTTACCACAACAACTTATCTCCTAAACTAGGTGCTGGGGAGAATTGACCTCCCTGCCTACCATGAAGAGAGTTATGCGTTAGGTTATATGTCCAGGAACGTAATTAATGCCTGGAAGAGAGTGCAGTCCAGCAAGTGATAGTGTGAGGCCAGGCTCTGCCCCTCTCCTCAGCCTTGCAACCAGTCTCCAGATAAAGGAGCCTCACACCAGGGCCCACCAAGGTTCAGTTGGAGAGGCCCGTCCACCTCTCTCTGGCAGCTTCTTGGTCTTTTTTTCCTCCATCTTCCCCCATGTGATCCTGTTATTCCCATGTGATCCTAGGAAATTCCCTGATTCCCACTCTTTGTCCCAATATAAAAACAGCATTTGTCCAAAAGGTAGAAAGTGGCAGACAGCTTTCTTTTCATCTTTCAATGACTATCTAATAAGTTATGAATCAAATCTCAGCTGTATCTATGATTTGAGGGGAAAGGGAATTAAAGCCAAAAACACTTATATTGTTGTCCAGTCACTCAGTCGTGTCCAACTCTGCGACCCCATGGATTGCAGCATGCTAGGCTTCCCTGTCCTTCACTGTCTCCTAATTTGCTCAGACTCATGAACATTATGGTGTTGATGATACCATTAACCATCTCATTCTCTGTTGCCCCCTTCTCTTCTTGCCCTCAATCTTTCCCACCATCAAGATCTTTCCCAATGAGTTGGCTCTTTGCAATAGGTAGCCAAAGTATTGGAGCTTCAGCATCAGTCTTTCCAATGAATATTCAGGGTTGATTACCTTTAGGATTGATTGTTTTGATCTTGCAGTCCATGGGACCCTCAGGAGTCTTCTCCAGCTCCACAGTTTGAAAGCAGTTCTTCAGCGCTCAGCCGAAATGGCAACCCACTCCAGTATTCTTGCCTGGAGAATTCCACGGGCAGAGCCTGGTGGGCTGCAGTCCATGGGGTCGCAAAGAGTTGGACACGACTGAGTGACTAACACACCAGCCTTCTTTATGGTCCAGCTTTCACATCTGTACATGACTACTGGGAAAACCATAGATTTGAGTATGCTGCTGCTGCTGCTAAGTCACTTCAGTCGTGTCTGACGCTATGCAACCCTATAGAACACAGCCCACCAGGCTCCCCCGTCCCTGGGATTCTCCAGGCAAGAACACTGGAGTGGATTGCCAGTTCCTTCTCCAATGCATGGAAGTGAAAAGTGAACGTGAAGTCACTCAGTTGTGTCCGACTCTTAGCGACCCCATGGACTGCAGCCCACCAGGCTCCTTCATCCATGGGATTTTCCAGGCAAGAGTACTGGAGTGGGGTGCCATTGCCTTCTCCAGATTTGAGTATACAGGACCTTTGTCAGCAAAGTGATGTCTCTGCTTTTTAATATGCTGTCTAGGTTTGTCATAACTATTCTTCCAAGGAGCAAGCTTCTTTTAATTTCATGGCTGCAGTTACCATCCATGGTGGTTTTGGAGCCCAAGAAAATAAAATTTGTCACTGTTTCCATTTTTTTCCCATCTGTTTGCCATGAAGTAATGGAACTGGATGCCATGATCTTAGTTTTTTGAATGTTGAGTTTTAAGCTAGCTTTTTCACTCACCACTTTCACCCTCATCAAGAGCCTCTTTAGTTCCTCTTTGTTTTCTGCCATTAGAGTGATATCATCTGCATAGCTGGGGTCATTGATATTTCTCCTGGCAATCTTGATTCCAGCTTGGGATTTATCCACCCTGGCTTTTCAAATGATGTACTCTGTATATAAGTTGAATAAGCAGGGTGACAATATACAGCCTTGATGAACTTCTTTCTCAGTTTTGAATCAGTCTGTTCCATGTCTGGTTCTGACTGTTGCTTCTTAACCTGCATACAGGTTTCTCAGAAAACTTTTATGAGCATTCTCAAATTGAATAATAATAATATTGTTATTGAATATTATTTTGTTGAATAACAAATAATTATCATTTAATTTAATAACAAACATTATGGCAAACCTAAATTTTTATTCAAATATCCAAAATCCAAATTGGTATGCTTTACTATCAATTTTGTAGTTTCTAAGAGAGAAAAGATGAAATAATTTCTGTTTTCATTTTATAAGCCCCAGTTCTTATAGATTTTGACTATTGTAAAACCGGACCAAAATGATTATATAACTGAAAGCAATTTAAAAAAATTGTACTCCACTGAATACAATGTTAAGTTGAGGCTAGGTTTCTTTTTTTTTAATTGTAGAGAAATCTTTTAAGTTTAAAAGATTATTTATAATTTTTATCATATTTGATTTTTAGTATTTTGGCCAAATATTTGGTGAAAATTAAAATATTTTCCATGTATATTTTAAATCAAGGATCAGTTCAGTTCAGTCGCTCAGTAGTGTCCGACTCTTTGCGACCCCATGAATCACAGCATGCCAGGCCTCCCTGTCCATCACCAGCTCCTGGAGTTTACCCAACTCACGTCCATCAAGTCAGTGATGCCATCCAGCCATCTCATCCTCTGTCGTCTCCTTCTCCTCCTTCTCCCAATCCCTCCCAGCATCAGGGTTTTTTCCAATGAGTCAACTCTTCGCATGAAGTGGCCAAAGTATTGGAGTTTCAGCTTCAGCATCAGTCCTTCCAATGAACACCCAGGACTGATCTCCTTTAGAATGGACTGGTTGGATCTCCTTGCAGTCCAAGGGACTCTCAAGAATCTTCTCCAACACCACAGTTCAAAAGCATCAATTCTTCAGGGCTCAGCTTTCTTCACAGTCCAACTCTTGCATCCATACATGACCACTGGAAAAACCATAGCCTTGACTAGATGGACCTTTGTTGGCAAAGTAATGTCTCTGCTTTTGAATATGCTATCTAGGTTGGTCATAACTTTCCTTCCAAGAAGTAAGCGTCTTTTAATTTCATGGCTGCAATTTTAGATATTGATATTTCTCCCGTCAATCTTGATTCCAGCTTGTGCTTCTTCCAGCCCAGCGTTTCTTATGATGTACTCTGCATATAAGTTAAATAAACAGGGTGACAATATACAGCCTTGATGTACTCCTTTTCCATTTGGAACCAGTCTGTTGGTCCATGTCCAGTTTTAACTGTAGCTTCCTGACCTGCATATAGGTTTCTCAAGAGGCAGGTCAGGTGGTCTGGTATTCCCATCTCTTGAAGAATTTTCCACAGTTTATTATGATCCACACAGTCAAAGGCTTTGCCATAGTCAATAAAGCAGAAATAGATGTTTTGCTGGAACTCTTTTGCTTTTTCGATGATCCATCTGATGTTGGCAATTTGATCTCTGGTTATATGTAAAATCTCCAAATGCTAACAATAGTTACCTCTAGGCTGTGGTTCATACTCTTTTACACTTTTCCAAAATGTTTATGATGGATACTTCTGTTTCTTCTCATAAGACCAATGAACATATCCCATTGAAAGGAAAACAAGCTCAGTGCACCACTCACAGCAGGATGACCTTTATGGTATGTAGAACTTGAGCATACTCTCTGAAGTGTTTCTTCAAATATGGTATATACTAAGTTTTACAGATTTAATTCTTTAATTTTCTATAGAAATACCTTTCTTTTAAAGACCTTGGCTGTTGATAAAGCAGATTTTCTTAATGCATTTTGCATTTATAGGGTTTTTTGTCTTCACACTGAAAATTTACTCTGAATTTTCAGCTTGTTGTAGCTTTTATGAACACTAGATGGCACTCTTACTCAACTGAAATCCAGCTTATCGATCATATTTTGGTGCTGTGAGCCTTTCAAGAGTTGGATGTGCAACTGAAGAATGCTTGTTTCCCTTTTGTTTTTAGAGGGAGGGAGTTTGGGGAGAAGGGGAAATTTTTCAGGTTTAAGTAGCTGAGCTTATATGGTTCAGTTTTTTTTTTGTTTTTTTTTTTCATCTATCCAGAAATCACCATGTTGATAATAGTGGTAATCAGTCCTTCATTCCACAAATGTTTATTGAGCACCTGCTGTTTTTAGCACTATTCGAAGCACTATGTACTGGAGAAGGAAATGGCAACCCTCTCCAGTGTTCTTGCCTGGAGAATCCCAGGGACGGGGGAGCCTGGTGGGCTGCTGCCTATGGGGTCACACAGAGTCAGACACGACAGAAGTGATTTAGCAGCAGCAAGCACTATGTACATCAATGGGCAAAAGAGATTAAAAAATCTCTAACCTCATATAGCTTACATTCAGTGCTTGGACTGTTTCTTCGTGTGCCATTCTAAGTACTGTGCTTGTATTCATCCATTACCTTACCCATTTAATAAGAGGAAGCTTAGGCACAAAGAGGTTATCTAATTTGTCCCTATTCACCTGGCTAGTTGTATACATGACAAAGCTAGAATTCACATTCAAGCATTTAAGTCTCTGAAGTTTATTCATTGTAACACTATTCTGACTCCAAAACCAAAGAATATTTTATGATTGATTCTGTTGAATGTAAATAATATAAATTTACCTGTTTATATTTGTCCTCTGCCTATGGAATTCTCTGGGCAAGAATACGGGAGCGGGTAGCCATTCCCTTCTCCAGGGGATCTTCCCAACCCAGGGATCAAATCCAGGTCTCCTGAATTGCAGGCTATTTGGTTTTATATTTTAGTTTTATGTTTTAGTAGTACTGTGTTTATAAAGAAAATAGAGTAAGGCCAGTAGTACGCTATGAAAGTTTCATGATTTGGGGGAGGAGTGGGCAAATTTACCTTCCTCTAATAAAAAAAAGTTTTATGTAACTTAGGATAATTTATAATTATACTTGTATTTCTGAAGGACCAGAGTTGTATTTAACAACATACTTATTGTAAGCCACTAAGTGTAGAGGGAAAGTTAGCCACCACAGAATAAAAATATTGATGACTAATTCATATACAGATAATTGATAGTAAAACTTGTCTTCAGGGAAGTGGAAATAATTAGTTCTTAACAGCTAGCGAGGTGCCTTTTGTTTTTTTGCTGCAAAGCTGTATTAGATTACAAAACTGTATTTTTGATTTGATTGGGCTTCATGGGTGGTTCAACAGTAAGGAATCTGCCTGATTTAATCCCTGGGTAAGGAAGATCCCCTGGAGAAGGAATTGGCAACCCACTCCAGAATTCTTGCCTGGGAAATCCCACGGACAGAGGAGCCTGGTGGGCTACAGTACATGAGTTGCAAGAGTCGGACACGACCAAGTGACTAATGATAACATGTTTTTGATTGCTAATAATTAGAGTTCATGTTCTTTTAATTAAATGAAATAATTAGTAAAAGAGAATCACTGTTGTTCACCAGGGAATAGATAGAAGTTTTTGCACAAGAGATTGATTTTGGCAGATGCTACAGTTTACAGATTCTTAAATTGGGAATTTTGCCTTTTCTAGGGCCCTGTGTACCCTATAGATTGAATGCAAAGCTGTGTACACTGATGAGCTTTATTTCTTGGGGGAGAGCCCAAGTTTTATCAGATTTTCCAAGACGTTATAACCCTAAAAGATTAAGAACTACTGCAAAAACTAAGTGACCCACTGCATATTAAACTTGCTTTTCTTAAACTTTAGAGATAAGTTCAAGTGATTGAAATCTGGGAGTTTTATACCAACAAAGGGAAAATTTTGCTGATTCAATGTTAGCTTATCCCTCTTGGTCTGCTGATCCTCTTGTGGTATATCTGGTGATATTGGTACTTGAGTTACTTATGTTTGTCATAAACTGGGGCAGGCCCACACCTGGCAGTTTAGATATTAAAAGTTCAAGTCTTGCTTCAAGACTGTTAAGACCCAGAGAGCCCAGCTGAGCACAGCAGCACTGCCAGCCACTGAAATTTGGGGGTTGTGGTTTTCCTCAGCAAAAGTTCACTAATACAGAAGTTGGAAATAGTCATACTGGCAGGGTCCATATCCTGGTTCTTCTAGCTGTTTAACCTTGGACAAGTTACTCAACATCTCAAGTTTTCAGTTTTATTACCAGCAAAATAAGACAATAGCACCTCATATCAGTGAGATAATAGCACCTTTATCTCTAAGGTTCTCAGCATAGTGCCTACCTTGGTACTTAGTATGGCAAAAACGTTAAATCTATCCTTGTATATGACTCAGTTGTCTAAAATAATGAGTCTTCTTACCTGCTAGCTCCTTATGTTGATTTATTTTTCTTCTTAGCCCCAAACACTACCTGACATTGTTACTAACTTAAGCTTACTTTTTGATTCTATCTGCCCTACTAGGTTGTAAGCTCCTTGAAGATGGAGACTTTTTCTTGTTCATTTCTAGGCTCCTTAGGATAGTGCTAGCAAATACAAACAGATGTCCAATTAACTAGCAATGTCCATCTACCCTCCCATCTGCCTGTATCAACTGCAGCTTCAAAATGAGGTAGGTAGACCAGGAGGAATGTCTCTTTCCCTAACTGGGATAGCTGAAATTATAACTTAAAAAGAAATAGTAATCTCTTTAGGCCCTCTACTGCGGCCTATAGACCAGTAGCATCTGTCATCTAGGAAGTTGTTAGAAATGCAGAATCTCATCCTCACCCTAGTCCTTCTGAATCAGATTTGAATCCCCAAGTGACTGTAATGCACATTATAGTCTAAGAAGCACCGTGTTGACCATTTTAAGGATTTTGGATTTTATCTGAAAAATAATGGAGAACCCACTACATTTTAGGTTGGAGATTACATTTTCAGATTTGTTATTTAAAATGATCACTCTTGTGTCAAAAACAGTGGTTGTCTTTGGAAAGGGAAACCTTTTGACTGGGGACAGAGTTGGGACTGATGCTTTTTTCAGTGTACTGTTTCCCAGATTCACTCTGATACAGCCAGCACGTAGCCTGCTTACCCTGTCCTCCTATTCCAACCCCACTCTTTTGACTTATACCAAGAAGACTAGACACCTGCCCTCATATCAGAACTCTATGCACACCACACATATAGCTACCACTTGCCCACTTCCTGGACCTAGAGGTGTCCTGATGGGCCCTGTGTTCAGCCAAAAGGAGGACAAGCCATAAAGCCTTGGAAGAGGGCTTAGCCCATTTGGGCGGAGAGTCCCAGGATTCAAGTACTTGGAACATGATCTGGATGAATATGTCCTTGATTCTGTGTATAAGTGTAAGTGTAGTCGCTCTGTGGTGTCTGACTCTTTGCAACCCCGTGGACTGTAGCCCACCAGGCTCCTCTGTCCATGGGATTCTCCAGGCAAGAATACTGGAGTGGATTGCCATTTCCTTCTCCAGGCGATCTTCCCGATCCAGGGATCAAACCTGGGTCTCCCACATCACAGGCAGATGCTTTACCCTCTGAGCCACCAGGGAAGTGCTCTTCAGCTACTGGAGGGGTGCACCTGAAAGAGGCCTGTAATGAGCCCTCTAAAGTGCAGGGACACCACTGTTTAGGTCTCAAAGATGTAATGCCTTTTTGTACCTTCTATTTTCAATGTATTTTTTAATGTGAATATATTACCTACATTAAAAAATAAGATATAATATTAAATCATAATAAAATTACATGGGCTCCTGTGTGGGAATGGATAAGAGGGGTACAGCAATGCAAGCACAAAAACCAGTTAAAAAGCTATTGCAGTGTTTCAGTAATAATTGATACAATGTTTTGGACTAGCAGGCTTCTCTGATAGCTCAACTGGTAAAGAATCCACCTGCAATGCAGGAGATCCAGGTTTGATTCCTGGGTTGGGAGGATCTGCTGGAGAAGGGATAGGCTACCCACTCCAGTATTCTTGGGCTTCCCTTGTGGCTCAGCTGGTAAAGAATCTGCCTGCAATGCAGGAGACCTGGGTTCGATCCCTGGGTTGGGAGGATCCTCTGGAGAAGGGAAAGGCTACCCACTCCAGTATTCTAGCCTAGAGAATTCCATGGACTATACCCATGGGGTCACAAAGAGTCAGTCAGACATGACTGAATGACTTTCACTTGAATTAGCAGGATAGTAATGAAGATGCAGTTTCAACTGCTTTTTCATTTGAGTATTTCACTGCTAGGTTGCTTAGATTGCATAAACTCAGTATAATTTTTTCTTCAACAGTATGTGGGATTTAAGGATTTGACCCTTGGTTATTTGTGTTTTTACTCTGCCCTCAGGTTTTATTATGGTTCATTAAAATTCCAGACTAAAATCATTTTCACAGAACTGTGGAGATGTTCCATCATTTTCTAGCACCAAGCCACTCCAGTATTCTTGCCTGGAAAATCTCATGGACGGAGGAGCCTGGTAGGCTGCAGTCCATGGGGTCGCTAGAGTCGGACATGACTGAGTGACTTCACTTTCACTTTTCACTTTCCTGCATTGGAGAAGGAAATGGCAACCCACTGCAGTGTTCTTGCCTGGAGAATCCCAGGGACGGTGGAGCCTGATGGGCTGCTGTCTATGGGGCCACACAGGGTCGGACATGACTGAAGCGACTTTTATAGTGGAGAAGGCAATGGCACCCCACTCCAGTACTCTTGCCTGGAAAATCCCATGGACGGAGGAGCCTGGTAGGCTGCAGTCCATGGGGTCACTAGGAGTCGGACACGACTGAGTGACTTCACTTTCACTTTTCACTTTCATGCATTGGGGAAGGAAATGGCAACCCACTGCAGTGTTCTTGCCTGGAGAATCCCAGGGACGGGGGAGCCTGGTGGGCTGCCGTCTATGGGGTCTCACAGAGTCGGACATGACTGAAGCGACTTAGTAGCAGCAGCAGCAGTGTTTATAATGAGAAATCTTATGTAAGTCTGAGTCTCATTCTTTTTTAATGAAACCTGTTTTTGTTTGTTTTATTTTACCTTTCTCTGGGAACCTTTTCTTTTGCTCCAACTTAAAAAAAAAAAAAAAACAACTCTTGAACAGATCAATGAATAATGTAGTAAATACCAAGTATCCTTAATTCATAAATTAACGTTTTGCCACAGTGCCTTTCTCTAATTTTTTTCTCTCCTTTTGCTGAACTTCTTGAAAGTTACAAGCACTTCTCCTCTAAAATACTTTATCCTATATTTTCTAAGGACAAGGATGTTCAGGGAACTTAAGATTTTTTTTTCATCCTTAGAGTTTTGAAATATTGTTAGTATGTGTTAGAGTGTGTGTGTGTCTCTCTCTCTCTACCTATCTTTTATTATTAATCATTGCAAGGGCTTCCGTTGTGGCTCAGCTGGTAAAGAATCCACCTGCAATGTGGGAGACCTGGGGTCAATCCCTGAGTTGGGAAGATCCCCTGGAGAAGGGAAAGGCTACCCACTCAAGTATTCTGGCCTGGAGAATTCCATGGACTGTACAGTCCTTGGGGTCGCAAAGAGTCAGACATGACTGAGTGATGTTCACTTTCACTTTCTCCTTCTTGGTTATATATACCCTCAAGCAAATCTCTCACATGTTAGAGTGTGTGTGTGTGTCTCTCTCTACATATCTTTTATTATTAATCTATTGCACTCCATGTCTTTCAATATAAAGATTTGAATCTCAAACTATTCTTTTTCTTCATTATCTCTGTTATATCTGTCCTTTTGGACCTACTGTTAGGTGAGTATTAGAGCTCCATCTTAATCTTTTCCCATATGTCCTTTTTTTTTTTTTTTTTTTTTGTCTTTTTTACTCTACACCCTGGAGAGTTCCCTCAAATTTGTCTTCCAAATTATAAATTAGCTCTTCAGCCTGGTTCTGTTCTTTAATGCTTCTGCTGATGTGTTTATTCAGTGGTGGTGGTTTAGTCCCTAAGTCGTGTCCAACTCTTGCAACCCCATGGACTGTAGCCTGCCAAACTCTTCTGTCAATGGGATTCTCCAGGCAGGAATACTGGAGTGGGTTGTCATTTCCTTCTCCAGGGGATCTTCGGAATCCAGGAATCAAACCTGGGTCTCCTTCATTGCAGGCAGATTCTTTACCATCTGAGCTACGAGGGAAGCCCTGTTTATTCATTAGTAATGTTTTTAATTTTCAAGAACTCTTTCTTATTCTCTGATTGTTCCTTTCTCAGAACAACCAATTCTTGTATTATGAATATTTCATTCTCTGTAATCTCTCTAAGGATGCCAATATAATTTTTAATTAGTTTCTTTTCCTCCCTGCTGAATCAGCCAGGATTCTGGCAGGAAATGATGGCACACTCAGATGGGGTGTCTGAAGAGAATTTAATGAAGGTGTGGGCAGAGTTAAGGGAAACCAACAAGATAATAATCATTTTGAACTAGCTATGAACGTAAAGGGACAAGGTCTGGAAGAAGTTACTGGAACTCCATGAAATTTACAGCTATAGGAAAAGTCTGCCCGCTTAACAGGAATCGTGGCCTTCAGTAGAGGAATATATTCATTGCTAGCCCTCAGCCTGGCAGAGAGTAAGTGGAAGAATAAATACCCTGACCTTCTTCCCCCTGCCTTTTAATTTGTTAGTGCCTCTCACTGGAAGAGTGAAATTATAAGCCAAATGGCAAGGGAACCCCAGTGATACAGTCCATAGGTCAGAGAGATGATTTAGAGAGGCAAATAGAGAATATATGACATGCCTATATTGTATCAGTTTCACGGTGTTTAGGAAGACATCTTGATGGGTGGATTGGGCTGTGAAAAGAGTAGCACTTTGGGCTGATGTGGTGTGGTAGAAGATCAGTCAGTCAGTTCAGTCACTCAGTCATGTCTGACTCTTTGCAACCCCATGGACTGCAGCACACCAGGCTTCCCTATCCATCACCAACTCCCAGAGCTTGATCCAACTCATGTCCATCTAGTCAGTGATGCCATCCAACTATCTCATCCTCTGTTGTCCCCTTCTCCTCCTGCCTTCAATCTTTCCCAGCATCGGTCTTTTCCAGTGAGTCAACTCTTCATATCAGGTGGCCAAAGTAGTGGAGCTTCAGCTTCAGTCCTTCCAATGAATATTTAGGACTGATTTCCTTTAGGATTGACTGGTTTGATCTCCTTGAAGTGCAAAGGATTCTCAAGAGTCTTCTCCAACATCACAGTTCAAAAGTATCAGTTCTTTATAGTCCAAGTCAGACATCCATACATGACTACTGGAAAAACCATAGCTTTGACTAGATGGACCTGTGTTGGTAAAGTAATGTCTCTGCTTTTTAATATGCTGTCTAGGTTGGTCATAGCTTTTCTTCCAAGGAGTACACATCTTTTAATGGTAGAAGATAGAAGGTAGCAGCAAGAATAAATTGTTTGGGTGAATAGTCAAGGTGAGAGCAGTTGGGAGCATTATTATTATTATTTTTAAAGATTTGAGGATTCAGAAACAAGGGAAGAGAGGGAGGATAAGATTGGAATATAGCTATTGGAATGAGAGTCTGCCGGTGAAATGGATCCCTTTGAAGTGTTTACATTCATTCTTATTTGCATTTGGAGAACAATCATATTTAGCATTTAGTTTTAGGAGAACTTCTCGATTCTTACAAGACTTTTACACTCAGTGACTATCTGTTAGTGATGCCTTGGAGATTGATGGTGGGGTGGGCACTGTGCAGGGGGAATGCCATGAGAGCTCGAGGAAGTGTGTTACAGTGTGGAGGAGCCCACAGTAAAGGTGACACAATTCCTTTGTGCCCAGATAAACTGGATCTCTGTGTTTAAGAAGCAGAAGTTATATAGTTTGAGATTCAAGTTTTTGTTGAATAATAAGGGCTGCAAGACAGTGGGACATCCAGAATGCAGGCTCTTGTGGCCATATGATCTTTTAGTCATCAGAAAAGCAGCTAGATTAAATGGTATTAGGATGAAGATTTAAAAGAATATATTTTAAGTAAATCTAAGGGAACAATTGCTTTTCTTAATATTGCACCAGAATAACTGCGTCCAAGGAGGTGAGATGATAATAGCTTTTTGTCCTCCCCACCCCACCCCTCCCCCCACCCCCACCAGATCTGTTGGTTTTGTATTCTAGTAGTCCCTTGGACTTCAAGGAGATCCAACCAGTCCATTCTGAAGGAGATCAACCCTGGGATTTCTTTGGAAGGAATGATTCTAAAGCTGAAACTCCAGTACTTTGGCCACCTCATGCGCAGAGTTGACTCATTGGAAAAGACTCTGATGCTGGGAGGGATTGGGGGCAGGAGGAGAAGGGGACGACAGAGGATGAGATGGCTGGATGGCATCACTGACTCGATGGACGTGAGTCTGAGTGAACTCCAGGAGTTGGTGATGGACAGGGAGGCCTGGCGTGCTGCGATTCATGGGGTTGCAAAGAGTCAGACACAACTGAGCGACTGATCTGATCTGATCTCTTTACTACTTCATATGTGATTTATGTTAGCTGTATTGCAGGTCTTCATTGATGCTTGACCCAAAGAAATCAATTTTTCTCTGCATGGACTCTCAAACTTTTAACAGTTTTACTGTTGTAATGTGTTTCCTGTGAAAGCAGTCACTGTTTCTTCTTTTATCCTTTAAAATAGTTGATTTATATCTATTGGATATTCAAGGAGTTTAAGAACTTTCACCATTTTAGATGTCTTCTTGGACCCCTTGCAACCTCTACTCCCCTTTTGGTAGTTTTTAATACTTGTTCCTTAGACTTAAGTTAACTTTAGAGTTACATTGTTGTTGTTCAGTCACTAAGTTGTGTCTCTGACTCTTTGCGACCCCATGAACTGCAGCACACTAGGCTTCCCTGTCATTCAGTATTTCCCTGAGTTTGCTCAAACTCATGTCTATTGAGTCAGTGATGCCATCCAACCATCTCATCCTCTTTCATTCCCTTATCCTCTTGCCTTCAATCTTTCCCAGCATTGGTCTTTTCCAGTGAGTCAACTCTTCATATCAGTTGGCCAAAGTAGTGGAGCTTCAGCATCAGTCCTTCCAATGAATATTCAGGGTTGATTTCCTCTAGGATTGACTGGTTTGATCTCCTTGCAGTCCAAGGGACTCTCAAGGGTCTTCCCCAGCACCACAGTTTGAAAGCATCAATTCTTCAGCTCAGCCTTCTTTATGGTCCAGCTCTCACATCCATACATGACTACTGGGAAAACCATAGCTTTGACTTTTGTCAGCAAAGTAATGTCTCTGCTTTTTACTATGCTGTCTAGATTTGTCATAGCTATTCTTCCAAGGAGCAAGCATCTTTTAATTTCATGGCTGCAGTCACCATGTTGATTGGAGCCCAAGAAAATGAAATGTGCCACAGTTTCCACTTTTTACCCATCTACTTGCCATGAAGTGATAGGACCAGATGTCATGATCTTAGTTTTTTGAATGTTGAGTTTTACTCTTATTTCTTCTTCAGAGTTATATGATATTCTTAATTTTATCTTGTTATGTTTTGGTCTGCTTTTTATTGATTCTGGTAGTTGGGTTGTTCTATGATAGATTTTCTAAAAGTGAACATTTATTATTCTGTCATCTTCCTAGAAATCCCACTGGCTCTTTAAAAAATTTTTAATTGGAGGATAATTATTTTATAATATTCTTACGGTTTTTGCCATATATCAGCATGAACTTGCCATAGTCATACATGTGTCCCCTCCCTCCTGAACCTCCCTTCCCACCTCCCTCCTCACCCCATCCCTCCAGGTTGTCACAGAGCACCAGCTTTGAGTTCCCTGCATCACACATCAAATTCTCATTGGCTTTTTTTTTTACCCCTAAAATTAAATAACTATTTGATAATTTTCTTGGGTTTCTAGTCTGCTGCTGGGTTATTTAAGCACTTTGAATCTTTTTTTTTTTTTTTTCATTAATGGCTCTTTCAGAGCTCCCTCCAAGATAAATTCATTTTCTTTACATCATATCACACATTCCTGAAAATAGAAGACTATCTAGTTGACTTCTTTGGCTTCATTTTTTATTAAATTTAAAGGCCAGCAGATAATCTCAGTACTATGATACATGTCCAGATCTTAGTTACCAAATTGGTTTAATTTTCCTAAGGGAAATAGAATAGACCCACATATGAATAATACCTATTTTCTTTTTCATCCTATCCCAGAGGGTTTCACATGACTTTCTTATCCTCACTACAGGGAAGAAAGAGAAGTAGTAACCCTACCCCTTCCAAAAACAAAAACAAAACAACAACAACAACAACAACAAAAAACCATAGTAACTAATCTGTGCTTCCTAAACAGGCTTATGCTTGTTTTTCCCTTTATTAGGAAGCTACAGCAAAGGATCTAGGGGGAAAGAGATATGAACAGAAATTGTAGGTTTGTGTCTTTTTATTAATTTATAGATATATTAACCTAAAAATCAAGATATGATATCTAACAAAGTATTACCTGTGAATATGAATATTAGAATTAATTTGGATGTAAAAGCAGAATTTCTAGAGTATTATCTTAGTTTCATAATTTTACCTTCCACTCTGTATATATTAGTAATTGTTTTATCTGTTTGGAAAATGTCTTGTTCAGAATTTGAGGGGCAATCTCATTCTTAGCTACCTTAGGCTCTTTACCTTACATTAGACTAAAAAGAGTTCTTATAAGAAACCTTCAGTGTTTTGGTTTTAGACTATAATTATAGGTAGTATTTTGTATTATAATAGAAAAAAAGGTATTACTATATTTTAAAGAAAATAAATTATATTTTTAAGTTTTGTTATTAATATTTTTATTTCTTTAGTAAATGGACACTATTTTGTGATGCTGAGAAAATTACTATCACTCTGTCCACACATGTCTGAAAGACAAATGTGTGATTCAGAGCCTTTCTACACCTGAGTACACAGGTACTTTATTTTGGCTTGTAAGCCTTGTCCCTGTTAAGCCCAGTAATCTTGTTTTTTCTTTTTTTCAGTCCTCTAGTCATCTCATATTACCTTTGAAGCCACTTTAGAAAGAACAACTCTGCTTCAGAATTTCCTCTCCTTGTCTCCATGATCATAGAGAAAGGAATGTGTGAGAGGGTCAATTAAATGATTTTAAAAACTTAAGTGAGTTTGTATTTTAGTTATTTAGAGCACAGTAGATTACTATTTTTAAATTGAATAACAAAAAGAAACAAGTCTATGAAGATTGAATGAGTAAGTGGAAATAGGAAAAGAAGTTACTAAATACCAACATTCTTATAAAGCTGAGAGAGGCACTATAATAATAACAGTATCGGCGAAAACAATATTTTTATAAACCTGGAAGAACACTGATAATATTGGATTGGCCAGAAAGTTCTTCAGATTTTCCCATAAGATGGTACAAAAACCCTGAATGAAGTTTTTGGGTAACCCAATAATGATTCTCAAATATGCCTATATAGTTAAGGAATATAAAAGTTTATGAAAATTAAGGCAATTGATGTGAAAATTAGGGATAATAGGGAAAGAAAATTTTAAAGGGTTAATTCTCTATTAATTGGGGAGACTGAAAAGGGAGAGAGATTGAAATAAGTATAAAATACTAAGTTTGGCAGCTCAGGAAGTTGGTTCAATAACAGAAATTGTTGGGATACATATTAGGGTAAACTACCCAAGTTAATTCATATGTCTTATTCAAATAACACAGTTTCATATGTGAAAGGTAACTATATGTCACAGTTAATGAAAAAACTAAGAGCATACAGTACTGTTATTGGTAACTGTTTTTATATTGTTACAGCATATTTGGTAATCTGAAGGTTTGCAGATGATAGATGGGTGTATAAAGTACAAAAGAGAGGCCAGTTTGTTGTTTTGCCTCTGTTACATAAGTAGAGAACAAAGTGTTACTAGTTTATGAACACAGATTTTGCCAACATTATATTATCAGTGATGCATATTTGTTACATTCGATATACTCTCTATGGTTTTCTTTTTTCCTTTGCTTTCTTTTCCTTTCCTTCTCCTTTTCTTTCTCTCTCTCCCTCTGCCTCCCTCCCTCCTTTCCTCCTTTCCTCCCTCTCTCTCTCTCTTTCTAATATTTGATATTCTCTAAGCTTGTCAAAAAACTAGCTGGTTATGATCCATGTTTTGATTTGGTGATTGATGATGGCTTGTGGGCTTTCAGATCTTGCCTTTTGTTCTCAAGTACTACATGCTGTCCTTAAATCACTTTCCATTTTGTTATCAATTAGTATGTCACGGGGCAGAATATTATCTGCATAGCTGAATCCATGATGCTTTAGGGTCAAGTATACTAAGGCAATGGCACCCTACTCCAGTACTCTTGCCTGGAAAATCCCATGGATGGAGGAGCCTGGTAGGCTGCAGTTCATGGGGTCACTAAGAGTCGGGCACGACAGAGAGACTTCACTTTCACTTTTCACTTTAATGCCTTAGAGAAGGAAATGGCAACCCACTCCAGTATTCTTGCCTGGAGAATCCCAGGGACGGGGGAGCCTGGTGGGCTGCCGTCTATGGGGTCTCACAGAGTCAGACATGACTGAAGCGACTTAGCATAGCATACTACCTCCAAATATAGCCTTATATAGGGCCTGAATCACCTTTAGGTTTTTTATTGACTCTAAGCATATAATTCAAGAATATAAAGGTATAGCTGTTTAATTATTTGGAATGTTCATAGCCTAGAGGAAAAAAGGGGGTTGGGAGAGGAATCCTAAAAGTTTGCAGATATCAAGCCAGTTTAATGACCAGGCTAAATATTAGTTCACAAAGATCCTAAGACTATTTCATGATGATCTGACCATTTGTTGTTAGTTTCCATGTTGTGAATTTCAGTTAATTCTTTGGATCCAAAATTATGCACATGGCTCGGTCTTATTCTATTTAGTTTAGCATTGATATAAATAGAGTCAAAGTTAGGGTGAAATAGGAGAAAACCTAAAATTTTCAAGGTTTTTTTCCTTTAAAAGTATAACTATTTTCAGGTATTTTTAGATACCAGATGTGAAAGTTTCTTTTTTCCCCTCCATAAAATGCTTTATTTACTTCACAATATACAATGAATATCTTTTTACACAAATGTCTAAAGCTCCCCTGATAAGGGATTTATAGACTGGAGGGAAGATAATCAGATTAAAAGGTGTAACACAAGACTCACCCAATGAAAAGTATATCAAAAGATTAAATCAGCAAAGGTACACCCAAAAGATGCAAAGGGGAAACAGCAGTGGTCACAGAATTAATCTCAGAGACCTCAGGATTCAAAGATTAGGCAAGTGGCAGGAGAGTGAGGAGGCATAGAGAGTTCCTTGGTAGTACTATCCTAAACTTTCTCTTGATAGTTCTCCTCTCCTTTATGAACATTTCCACATCCTCTTCATCCCCTCCCATTCATCATTGTCATTGAACTGCATGCTGGGAAAGGCCCATGGGGAATTTGGGGCAAATAATTGGTCTACTTCCTGCAGCCTACTGGCCTTTCCCTACCCTGGTGGCTCAGATGGTAAAGCGTCTGCCTACAATGCAGGAGAACCCAGGTTCAATCCCTGAGTTGGGAGGATCCTCTGGAGAGGGAAATGGCAACCCACTCCAGTATCCTTGGCTGGAAAATCCCATGGACGGAGGAGCATGGTAGGCTACAGTCCACGGGTCGCAAAGAGTCGGACATGACTGAGTGACTTCACTTTCTTTCCGTTAATGTCTGTCCTCCACTAGTGTGAGGCTTCCTGTAGGTAGAGATCCTGCCAGGTTTTATCATCATTTATTTCTCTATCACTCAGTTTTTGTTGTTGTTCAGTTGCTAACTCATGTTCGACTCTTTGCAACCCCATGGACTGCAACACACTAGGCTTCCCTGTCCTTCACTATCTCCCTGAGTCTGCTCAAACTCATGTCCTTTGAGTCGTGATACCATCCAACCATCTCATCCTCTGTCACCCCCTTTCCTCCTGCCCTCAGTCTTTCCCAGCATCGGGGTCTTTTTCAGTGAGTCAGCTCTTCACATCAATCAGGTGGCCAAGGTAGTGAGCTTCAGTATCAGTCCTTCTAATGAATATTCAGGGTTGATTTCCTTTAGGATTGACTGGTTTGATCTCCTTGCAGTCCAAGGGAGTCTCATTAGTCTTCTTCAGCACCACTATTCAAAAGCATCAGTTCTTTGGTGCTCAAACTTCTTTATGGTCCAGCTCTCATATCCATATGTGACTACTAAAAAAACCATAACTTTGACTACAGGGACCTTTGTCAGCAAAGTGATGTCTCTGCTTTTTAATATGCTGTCTTGGTTTGTCATAGCTTTCCTTCCAAGGAGCAAGAGTCTTTTAATTTCATGGCTGCAATCACCATCTGTGGTGATTTTGGAACCCAAGAAAATAAAACCTGTCACTGTTTCCATTGTTTCCCCATCTATTTGCCATGAATTGATGGGACTAGATGCCGTGATCTTAGTTTTTTGAATGTTGAGTTTTAAGGTAGCTTTTTCACTCTCCACTTTCACCCTCATCAAGAGGCTCCTTGCTTTCTGCCATTAGGATGGTATCATCTGCACATTTGAGGTTGTTGATATTTCTCCTGGCAATCTTCATTCCAGCTTGTGATTCATCCAGCCCGATATATCAAATGATGTACTCTACATATAAGTTAAATAAGCAGGGTGACAATATACAGCCTTGAAGTACTCCTTTCTCAATTTTGAACCAGTCCATTGTTTCATGTCTGGTTCTAGCTGTTGCTTCTTGACCTGGATTCAGGTTTCCCGAGAGACAGGTAAGGTGGTCTTGTATTCCCATCTCTTTAAGAATTTTCCACAGTTTGTTGTGATCCACACAGTCAGAGGCTTTAGCCAGTGAAGCATAAGTAGATGTTTTTTCTGGAATTCCCTTGCTTTTTATGTCCAATGAATGTTGCCAATTTGATCTCTGGTTCCTCTCCCTTTTCTAAATCCATCACTCATTAGGCACATAGTAAAAGTTAAATAAATATTTGTTAGATTAATTAATTTGGAAGAGAAAGACAAAGTCAAATTTACTACGTAGCCCAAAATATTTAGGGAAAATTAATTCTGATATATCCACTTAATTTTTAAAATAATTGATGCATTTATGTTTATAATTGAAAATGTCCAAAATTTTAGAATTTTTGTTATATATAAATAAAAAGTTCTAAGACTTTAAATTTATTGGAAAAAACAATTTTTGGTTCAAGACTGTTTCTTTTCTTATATAACATGCCTTTCAATTATTTAGGTTTAATCTGTGCCTTCAGATGTGGCTCACAAGTCTCTGTGTAACTAGTTGGCTCCTTGTCCTTTTTTTCTGAGGGAACTTTAAATTTAAAAAAAAATTATTGTTGCTTTGATTTTATATTCATATTTTAAAATCAGTTACACATCTGAGTTGTGAATAATATGTATAAAATATTTCAGAATTGATTGTATTTCAAAGAAAATGTTAACTTTCTATTATTGTTATAGCAGTTTTAATCACATTAAATCAAGGCTCATGCACATTTAGTGAATCAACCATTTAAATTTATTTGATTTGAAGTCAGTCTATCCTGATGGAAAAATTGGGAGGGGAAGTTAGTATATACTTTCCCTTTTGAGACATTGAAAGTGTCTGGCATAAATGTAATGAAAAGGGAAGGAAAAGCATGTGATTATTTTTGATTATTTTGGTCACATGTCTTGGGGGAAAAATTGTTACCTTCCAGTAACAAATTTTTTGAGGTTTACTAAATTTCTCCATGACACAGTTAGTACTGATCTCATTTAATCATAATTTAAATAAGATAATTTAAAGTATTCTATGTAGTTAAAGTAGGATGGAGCATCCAACAGATACTGTACTAATTATAGTCATTAATGGCCTACTTTTTCTGACCTAAAAAGGTAAGGAGGGAATTGTCTTTGTTTCAGGGATTTTCCCTCTAAAAGATATCAGTTCACTGTTATTGCTCTTTATTTTCACATGATGCTTATCTAAAATCCTTCTAAAACTCCACAGTACTGAACTAATCCATGGCATCTTCTCCTATAGAAAAAGGCTTGGCAGGTCAGACTTCTCTCACTTGGATTAGAAATTGTGAGGTTTAGGGAATTTCCTGGCCGTCCAGTTGTTAGGACTTCACACTTCCACTGCCAAGGGTCAGGGTTTGATCCCTAGTTGGGGAACTAAGAAACTGTGAAGTTTTATAAACAGGCTCTTTATTAAAAGAATGTAGATGTAGATTGGATCTACGAATCAGCAATCCACGAATCAGCAATCCACACATAAAGTGTTAGTATGAAAATGCTATTACAACTTTCCAGGAATAAAAAAAACTCAAAAAATTACACTTTGTTAATGTTTTATTTAGTAGTGTGAGCTTTTTCACAAATTAGGTGATATTTACTCCTTAATATAAATGTGCATGTGTGTTGTTGTTGTTCTCTTTTATTAATGTGCAATGCTTAACTGAAACCTAGCTTGGGTGCTTTTAGGCTCAGAACTAAAGGGGTGATTTGTAGAAAGCCAAAGTACATCAAAGAGTACCATGGTAAAGCAAAGGGGAAGTCCCCAAGCTTACTCATGTTGTCTTGCCTCTGTTGGAGTTCACTTTCATTGTTGTGGTCTAGATCTGTCTTCCTGTGAATGGAAGAAAAATCGAACTGAAGAAAAATCTCAAAACAGTATCATAAGTAACTTTTTAGAATAATATGTTATTAGTTATTGGCAGGACTGGTGGGGGCAGCATAGGTGGGAATGAAAATTAGAACTGAGTTTAACCCTAAATTTTACAGATCAACAGCAATAGTATGCATAAATAGATAACTTCTCTAAGTATAATACAAAGAGTGCTGTGTGGGTCTTTGTGGAATGGAAATTATTAATAGTATTTCAAATTTTGCCAGCCGGTTCTGCTTTTTTACATGTTGTAGAAATGACCATGTTTTAGGATGAAGGAATCAATCCATTTCATATTAGTTCTGAACATATGCAATTGAATGAACATTCTAGGCAAGTCTACTGATCATTGGAATAGCAACTATCACATGTCTGTGAAACACTATTTTGTGCCTGCTTTACTTCACTAATCTACTGTTAGAATCTAGGAATGTACTTCAGCTAGCTTCAACCATCCTAGAATGCTTTTTACATCTTAGAGCGAAAATGAGATTTCCTTAAAATTAAATTTTAAGAAATTCGGGAAACTAAATTTGGTGTTTCCTCAAATGTAGTATGCTAGTATCTTGGATCATGTTTTCTCTTACAGTAGAAGATTTCTTTTCTGGCTAAATTTCCTTTCTTGGGTTCTTCCCCTGCTTTACCTTTTTTAAAGGCAAGAGACCTGTGAAAGCTAAACCTTTTAGAGCTCAGAGTTGTTGAATGTACTTTCTCCCATCCAAGTAACTAACCAGGCCTGACCCTGCTTAGCTTCCAAGATCAGACGAGATCGGGTGTGTTCAGGGTGGTTGGCCATAGACGAACTTACTTTCTGTCCTTATAGTTGCCAAGAACTGCTGACAACTTAAAAGCTATCATATGAGTGAATACCAGTTGTCCGGTTTTTTGATTTTTGGACAAGTGTGAATCAGGATTTCCTGTAATTTTTCTTCCTCTTCTGGGGCTGTGTTGCCTCTATCTCTGAGCAGTTTTACACTTGGAAAGAAAAAGCAAGGTCACTGGATCTAAATTACTTTTACTTCTGTGCCAGATGAAACTTTCCTTCTGTTATGTGTTACAGTTTGGGTATCTTTTGGCATCTAGAGAGCTTACATTTGGAAAGGGGAGCATGGGGGTGTTTAGGAGAGGAGTTTGTTGTTTTAGCTTAATCCTCACTTTTTCTGTACTTCATTCAGGATAGACAGCCAGTCCCTGCTCTTTGGCTGACACATGGTCCTAGAATCCATATGATAAAGCAGAGCATCCTAAGAGAAACCAGTGTTCCTGTGGATTATAGAATCCAGCAGTATAGAATCCATTCCTGAATTCTCTGTTTTGAGGTGTAGCTGAATGGATTTTTAAAAAGGATCCATCAAAAGAAAGATTTATTTGAAGATTAGGCATACTACTTAAAGAACTGTAATTACTGCCTAAGTGAAGGCGGTAATTCTAACCATTGCCTTCAGATATGAGGAGTATCTGCTGTTCAGTCTGGATATTTTTTCTGGATCAGAGAATGAACAGCTGGGTTCCAGAAGATAAGAGAAGTATGAATTTCTGAGCAGAGGCATAACTTTGAATAAAAGGAACCTCTCTTTGAAAATTATAATTGGGTTTGGGGCAGTGTTGAGTGTGTTGCTTAGGAATGTGTTTGGCTGCAGATAACAGAAAACTTTACCATGTGGCTTAAACAGATGGAGGTCTTCCTCTGTAGGAAATCTTAATTGAAGTAGTTCAGAGCTGATGATCATGCTTAACTATATTAATATTGACTTTATACCATCTATAGAATGAGGTTCTCATCCTCAAGGTCACCAAAGAGCTATTATATTTTCAGTCATCACTGTGTTTTTTAATCTGTTGTCACATAACAAATTACCCCAAAGCATATCTTAAAGCAACAAACATTTATTATCTCATACAGTTTCTGAGTGTTGAGAATTGAGAGTGGTTTCTCTGGGAGGTTCTGGCTCAGGGTCTCTCATGAGGTTGCAGTCCAGATAACAGCTGGGACTATCATCCAGTTAAGGTTTGGCTGAGCTGGGGATCTGCTTCCAAGCAAACTCACATGACTTTTGGCTGGAGACTTCAATTCCTTACCACGTAGACCTCTCCATAGGGCTGCTCATGACTTGGCACTGGGCTGTGCTGTGTTGTGCTTAGTCGCTCAGACATGTCTGACTCTTTTCGATCCTATGGATTGTAGCTCGCCAGGCTCCTCTGTCCACGGGGATTCTCCAGGCAAGAATACTGGAGTGGGTTGCCATGCCCTCCTCCAGGGGATCTTCCCAACCCAGGAATTGAACCCAGGTCTCCCTCATTGCAGGCAGATTCCTTACGGTCTGAGCCACCAGGGATAGTGGAGTGGAAGCCTATCCCTTTTCCAGGGGATGTTCCCAACCCAGGAATTGAACTGGGGTCTCCTGCATTGCAGGTGGATTCTTTACCAACTGAAGTACCAGAGAAGCTCTGGTAGTGGGCTACCCCAAGGCAAATGATCCAAAAGGGAAGGGGAGCAGTCTTTTTATAACCTCAACTTGGAAGTGAGATATCATCACTTCTGCCTTATTCTGTTGGTCACACGCCCTGATACAGTATGGGAGGGAACTACACAAAGGTGTGAATAAATAGAAACAGGAATTACCGAAGCTGCCTATTACACATCACAAATATGTTCCTGTCAATAAAAAGTAAAGGAAAGAAGCAATGCTAACAGACATCTATTTGTGTCTCACTGGCCAGAAATGTGTAACAGGTCCTCTCAAGGGAGGCCGAGAAATCAAGTGTTTAGCTCTTGGAGCCTCTGTTGTAGAGACAGCTAGGGGAGAAGTGGGTGAGAAATGGAATTTGGGCTGGCCTAATGTCCATTGTCTGCCACTACTGGAGATTTAAAGACTATAACTACTTTTAATTGGTCTGTATTGCCCATTCTAAGATTTAACAGTTTCCCAGGAGGAGATTTAATCAATAAAAGTGTGAATAAGTGGCACCCGGAAAAAGTTTTTTGAACTTTTTAATTGGGGTATATTTGCCATGCTATGCTACTGCTGCTGCTAGGTCGCTTCAGTCGTGTCCGACTCTGTGCGACCCTGAAGACGGAAGCCCACCAGGCTCCCCTGTCCCTGGGATTCTTCAGGCAAGAACACTGGAGTGGGTTGCCATTGCCTTCTCCGTGACATGCTATAGTAGTTTCAAATATACAGTGTTATGATTCAGAATTTGCATATATTACAAAATGATCACCACAGTATATTTAGTTAACATTCATCACCATACAAAGTTATAGAATTAAAATTTTTTCTTTTTAATGTAGTGATTCCTTTAATTTTACAGAAATAAAGCTCTTAGTGGTGGCTTGCAACCAGAAATTATCAGCCATTTACTTAATTATGAATCATAATGAAGTTTATTATGAAGAAATTTTAGGTTATTTTCTCCTCTGTATTGTTTTTTATTTGTTTGAACAAAATGTTCTGACATTAAAAGTTCTGAAATTTGAAATTATTCCTGGTGTCTGTATTTTCAGACCTAAAAAGATAAATGTTTCCCTTCAACAAACATCCACTGAGGGCTTATTGTATAGCATATATAATTTGATTAGTAACATAAAATTTTTGGAAAATCTGAAGTAATCTCTGCCAGGCACTGTTTCACTGGGTGGTCTTTTCCTTTTTATTGGTTACTGAATTGGGGGAACCATTTTGTTGATTGGAATAACCATGTTTGTATTTCATATATTCTTTCAGTGATTAATACCAATTAAACACCTGAAAACCCCTACAACTTGAAAACATGAGAGTAGAATCTGAACTTAACCCAGGGACCCAAGGAGGACTGGAGAGGAAGGTGGAGGAAGCTGGATGCCAAGAAAATTAAAGGGAGGTTAGGAACAGAGTTATCCTACGCTGTTTTACCCAGAGACCTATTTTCTGTCTTCAGAAAATAGGCTGTAAAATATACTGTAAAAATCTAATGGATGAATCAAATCTTCATTGTAAAATTTATGGTAAAAGAATTTATTTCAATGAAAGTCATTTCAGGAAATTGAAAAAGTTGGGTAAAATGTAACTATCAGTTCAGTTGCTCAGTTGTGTCCAACTCTTTGCCATGGACTGTAGCACTCCAGGCTTCCCTGTCCATCACCAACTCCCGGACCTTGCTCAGACTTGTGTCCATCGAGTTGGTGATGCCTTCCAACCATCTCATCCAAATGTAACTATACTATATAGATAATTGTTCATAGACTTTAGTTGCTTTAGAAAGTATACTCTAGATGAAATTGATTATCATAATTAATAAAAGTTCAGAAGATAGAGTCAAAACATTCTGAACCTATGGGATCCAAAGGACTATGTAAATGAATATAGCAACTAATCTACATGTTTATGGCGATTACAAAAGATTTATTATCCAAGGGTCAAATTCATTGAAAGTAACATAGTTTCTATATGCTATACAATCTTGTTATATTAAGATTGTTGGCATATAAGGAGCTATAAATTTTAAAACTTATCTTGGAAATACCTTTTACATTAACTTTCCCTTTACCCTACTTCCCACAACCTGATGAATAGCCCAGGTTTTTCCAGCCTATTCTCAATGGTATGTTTCCATTTTCATAATTTGGATACCATCATTTCTTGACTCTATTAAGTCTGAAATCTGTGTCAACTTTTCCCTGCTTCTAGCTCAGACTCAGGGCCTCCATATGCCTCTGTATTAAATATCAGCTGACTGACCCTCATCTATTACAACCTAGACCAGAGCCATTTTCTAGTAGTATCTCTTTATAAAATTCTTTTCTTTAGTTGTACATCAGATGCAGAAGGAAAAAAAAACAAACCTCTTTTAGATTTGTCCATATTTTAGTTTATTTTTAAAGGTATTTAAAAGCCTACTTTTGTTCCTAAAGTATTTAGACTTATTGATACAGATATGATAGGTACCAGAAAATATTTTTAAAACTGAGCAGATCTTTGTCCTTCTGTTCCTTCCTTCATTAATCCAGCCTTTGTGAATTTTCCACCTTTAAGTTTTTAAGTTTCAAATAAAAGAAATAAAAATGTCTTGTGCCTTCTCATAGCATTTAGGATTAGAGCCAGTATTCTTAATGTGGCCCATGAGGGCTTTCACTGCCTGGGTCCTGCCTATTCTTCCATCAGGGGCTTATTAGTTGTTGCACATGGGCCCAGACTCACACAACATGTGGAATCTTCCCAGACCAGGGATCAAACCTGTGTCCCCTGCACTGGCAAGTGGGTTCCTATCCACTGCACCAGCAGGAAAGTCCCTGCCTATATAAAGTAAATCATTTGACTTCTCCCTGAGACTCAATTTCTTTATCTGTAAAATGGGGGAAAATAATTGACTCATAAGGTATTATGATTATTAAATGAGAAAATGAGAATAGCCATGCAATGTACTCAATTTAGGGCCTAACATTGAATAAAGTACTCAGTAAATGTAGATAAAAGTATTCCCAGCCCACCTTCAACTCCCAGTTCCTGATACATACACACATATTACCAAACAGTCTAGGCCAACTCTTTTGCTATTATGTAGAGACATGTTATATTCGTCTTATTCCTAACACTTAAAATTCACCACCACTGTGTTTTTAAATTCATTTGTTGATTGGTTAATTAACTAGTTTATAAGCTCAATGGGAGCAGTAACTCTAGTTTTGCTTACTGTATCCTTATATTACTGTTTTTGTTCAGTCACAGAGTCATGTCACACTCTTTGCAACCCCACAAACTGTAGCATACCAGACTTCCCAGTCCTTCACTTTCCCAGAGTGTGCTCAAACCCATATCCATTAAGTCAGTGATGCCATCCAACCATCTCATCCTCTATGGTTCCCTTCTCCTCCTGCCTTCTGTCTTTCTCAGCATCAGGGTCTTTTCCAATGATTCAAGCTCTTCACATCAGGCGGTCAAAGTATTGGAGCTTCCGCATTAGTCCTTCCAGTGAATATTCATGGTTAATTTCCTTTAGGATTGACTGGCTTCATCTCCTTGCCATCCAAGGGACTCTCAAGAATCTTCTCCAACACCACAGTTCAAAAGCATCAATTCTTTGGTGACCAGCCTTTCTTTATGGTCCAACTCTCATATCCATACATGACTACGGGAAAAACCATAGCTTTAACTAGATGGTCCTTTGTTGGCAAAATAATGTCTCTGCTTTTTAATATGCTATCTGGGTTTGTCATAGCCTTTCTTCCAAGGAGCAAGCATCTTTTCATTTCATGGCTGCAGTTACCATCTGCAATGATTTTGGAGCCCAAGAAAATAAAGTCTGTCCCTGTTTCCATTTTTTCCCCGTCTATTTGCCACGAAGCGATGGGACCAGATGCCATGAGCCTAATTTTTGAATGTTGATTGTTAAGACAGCTCTTTCACTCTCTCCTCTTTCACTTTGATCAGAGCCTTCTTTAGTTCCTCTTTGCTTTCTGTCATTAATATGGTATCATATGCATATCTGAGGTTGTTGATATTTCTCCCAGCAATCTTGATTCCAGCTTGTGCTTCATCCAGCCAGGCACTTTGCATGATGTACTCTGCATAAAAGTTAAATAAGCAAGTGACAATATACAGCCTTGACGTACTCCTTTCCTAATTTGGAACCAGTTTGTTTTTTCATATCCAGTTCTAACTGTTGCTTCTTGACCTGCTATACAGGTTTCTCAGGAGGCGGGTAAGGTGATCTGGTACTCCCATCTCTTTGAGAATTTTCCACAGTTTGTTTTGAACCACACAGTCAAAGGCTTTAGTGTAGTCAATAAAGCAGAAGTTGATGTTTTTCTGGAATTCTCTTGCTTTTTCTGTGATCCAACAGATGTTGGCAATTTGATCTCTGGTTCCTCTGTCTTTTCTGAATCCAGCTTGTTCATGAAGAATTTCTTGGTTCACATACTGTTGAAGCCTAGCTTGAAGGATTTTGAGCATTACTTTGCTAGCATGTGAAATGAGTGAGAATGTTCTTTGGCATTGCTCTTCTTTGGTATTGGAATGAAGAAAACTGACCTTTTCCAGTCCTGTGGCCACTGCTGAGTTTTCCAAATTTGCTGGCATACTGAGTGCAGACTTTAACAGCATCATCTTTTAGGATTTGAAATAGCTCAGCTGGAATTCCATCACTTCCACTAGCTTTGTTTGTAGTGATGCTTTCTAAGGCCCACTTGACTGCACACTGCAGGTTGTCTGGCTCTAGGTGAGTGGCACCCCACTCCCAGTACTCTTGCCTGGAAAATCCCATGGACAGAGGAGCCTGGTGGGCTGCAGTCCATGGGGTCGCTAAGAGTCGGGCACGACTGAGCGACTTCACTTTCACTTTTCACTTTCATGCATTGGAGAAGGAAATGGCAACACACTGCAGTGTTCTTGCCTGGAGAATCCCAGGGACGGGGGAGCCTAGCGGGCTGCCGTCTATGGGGTCGCACAGAGTCAGACACGACTGAAGCGACTCAGCAGCAGCAGCAGCAGGTGAGTGATATCACCATCTTGGTTATCTGGGTCATTAAGCCCTTTTTTGTACAGTTTCCGTGTATTCTTGCCACCTCGTTTAGGTTCATACTGTTTCTGTCCTGTGTTACGCCCATCTTTGCATGAAATGTTCCCTTGGTATCTCTAGTTTTCTTGAAGAGATGTCTAGTCTTTCCCATTCTATTGTTTTCCTCTATTTCTTTGCATTGTTACTTAAAAAGGCTTTCTTATCTATCCTTGCTGTTCTTTGGAACTCTGCATTCAGATAGGTATATCTTTCCTTTTCTCCTTTGCCTTTCACTTCTCTCTTCTCAGCTATTTGTAAGGCCTCCTCAGACAACCATTTGGCCTTTTTGCATTTCTTTTTCTTGGGGATGGTTGTGATCACCACCTCCTATACAATGTTACAAACCTCCGTGCATAGTTCTTCAGGCACTCTATCAGATCTAATCCGTTGAGTCTGTTTGTCACTTGCACTGTATAATCATAAGGGATTTGATTTAGGTCATACCTGAATGGTCTAGTGGTTTTCCTTACATTCTTCAATTTAAGTCTGAATTTTGCAGTAAGGAGCTCATGATCTGAGCCAGTCAGCTCCCAGTCTTGTTTTTGCAGACTGTATAGAGCTTCTCCATCTTTAGCTACAAAGAATATAATCAATCAGATTAAGCCAGTAATAAATATTTGTTGAGTGGATGAACAGATGAAAGAACGAGAGATATATCGTGTCTCCTCTCAAAACAGCATGCTACTGCTGCTGCTGCTAAGTCGCTTCAGTCATGTCCGACTCTGTGCGACCCCATAGACAGCAGCCCACCAGGCTCCCCCGTCCCTGGGATTCTCCAGGCAAGAACACTGGAGTGGGCTGCCATTTCCTTCTCCAATGCATGAAAGTGAAAAGTGAAAGCGAATTTGCTTAGTCGTGTCTGACTCCTAGCAACCCCATGGACTGCAGCCCACCAGGTTCCTCTGTCCATGGGATTTTCCAGGCAAGAGTATTGGAGTGGGGTGCCATTGCCTTCTCCCAAAACAGCATACTAGATGGTAATTTTTCCTGTAGGATAATCTTGCTTTTAAGCCCATAAATCACAAAAGTCAACACCAATGACTAGAGAATAAACTAGTACCAGTACCTTACATAAAACTTACTTGTCACTAAAAAATGTATTCTGTTCTTTTTGAATATAATATTTTAAAAATATTAAAGAAGACCCTTGTTTTCATCATTAGAAAAGGCTTACAAAAATGTAAATGTACAATGAAGGCTAGATCAGTTCAGTTCAGTTGTTCAGTTGTGTCTGACTTTCTGCAACTCCATGGACTGCAGCATGCCAGGCCTCCCTGTCCATCACCAACTCCCAGACTCATGTCCATTGAGTTGGTGATGCCATCCAACCATCTCATCCTCTGTTGTCCCCTTCTCCTCCCATCTTCAATCTTTCCCAGCATCAGGGTCTTTTCAAATGAGTCAGTTCTTCACATCAGGTAGCCAAAGTATTGGAGTTTCAGCTTCAGCATCAGTCCTTCCAATAATATTCAGGACTGATTTCCTTTAGGATGGACTGGTTGGATCTCTTTGCAGTCCAAGGGACTCTCAAGAGTCTTCTCCAACACCACAGTTCAAAAGCATTAACTCTTCGGCACTCAGCTTTCTTTATAGTCCAACTCTCACATCAATACATGACTACTGGAAAAATCATAGCTTTGACTAATCAGACATTTGTTGGTTAAATAATGTCTCTGCTTTTTAATATGCTGTCTAGGTTGGTCATAACTTTTCTTCCAGGGAGTAAGTGTCTTTTAATTTCATGGCTGCAGTTACCATCTGCGGTGATTTTGGAGCCCCCCAAAATAAAGTTTGTCACTGTTTCCACTGTTTCCTCATCTATTTGCCATGAAGTGATGGGACCAGATGCCATGATCTTAGTTTTCTGAATGTTGAGTTTTAAGCCAACTTTTTGACTCTCCTCTTTGACTTTTATCAATCAAGAGGCTCTTTAGTTCTTCACTTTCTGCCATAAGGGTGGTGTCATCTACATATCTAGGTTATTGATATTTCTCTCATCAATCTTGATTCCAGCTTGTGCTTCATCCAGCCCAGGGTTTCTCATGATGTACTCTGCATGTAAGTTAAATAAGCAGGGTAACAATATTACAGCCTTGACGTACTCCTTTTCCTATTGGGAACCAGTCTGTTGTTCCATGTTCAGTTCTAACTGTTGCTTCCTGACCTGCATGTAGATTTCTCAAGAGGAAGACTAGATAGATTAGTTTAAATAATGTTTGATCTCAACTCTAAAAATATGCATAGGAAAAAGAGCTGAGAGTAAATATATCAGTATGTTAGCAGCAGCTTTGTTTGAGTGGTAAAATTGTGATCAACATGCAGGTAACTTTCTATACTTTCTTATAGCAAAAATATTAGTTTTACATTAACAAGAGTTATCTTTAAAGCTTCTTAAATATTTCTGAAATGTGTAGAGGATTACTTTTCATTCAGTTGTTTATTCAACAAGTATTTATTGAGTTAGGTGCAAAGCACCAAGCACTGTTCTAAGCCAAGTGGATGAGCTTATAATAGAATAAGCAAAAATCTTTGTGGAATTTCCATTCTGATACATCGCAGCTATCTGTGTGGCTTTGGTTTGAAACTTATTTTTCCCGTCTTTCCTAAAAACTTCTGATATCACATTAGTGATTTATCATTTTCATCCTGTATTCAGGTACAGAAAAAAAAAAAGAAAACCATAACTGCAATTTCTAAACTTTTTGCAATTCTTCAACCCTTGTAATGTTTTTCATACTTTGGAATGCTATCTTTGACATAATAATAGTCCTGTGTAAAGTTGATAAGAAGGACCCAATTTAAACATTCCTTAAAAGGTTACCTTTTCTCTTTCAAAGAATCCATTCAGTTATTAGCACACACTGTTGCAGTTTATCTGACTTCTTTAATGTTAAAAATAGTCAGCTGATTTGTTATATCATCACTAAAGTAGCACTGAAGTAGCCCCATTATAGTCTGACTCAGTTCAAGTGTTCAGTAAATAAAAAACTATTAAATCTAATTTTCTTTGAAACTTCTTGAAACCCTGCTACTACGTAAAACCAACTTTAAAGCTACTGATACAAAAGAATTTTAAACTGTTAAACTAATCTCTGAAATGAATTCCTCTTTTTTAACAGGAACTAGTTTGTAAATCAGCTATTTAGGACTCACCTTATATTTCTGTGTATATGAGGTATTAATACTTGGTGATTAGTTTCAAGGATCAGCTCACACAAAGTGTTCAGCCCATTCTTACTTGAAAAGTTATGATAATTGAACAATTTTTACCATAGCAAACTACCGCTTCCATTATTCCTATGGAAATGGATGTTTTGAGGAGCACATCTCCCCTACCCAGGCAATAGAAGCTGTCCTTTTGCTTCTTCCGTTTCCTTTCTAGACTGGGATACAGAGACATGAAAGAGGGTTTGGAAAAGAAGGGAGTCCAGTGGTGAGTGATTATTTGTTGACATTAGTATTTGGTTAATTCCACATGCTTACTAAAAGAAGATAGCTCTCTTGGAAAGTTGCTTTTCCGGTGGTCAAACTGGAAGACAGAGCATTTACCCTTAGGCCTAGAAACCTTGGTTAAGGGTTGTGTATGTCTGCTGTTGGTGATTTGGGAGATGGGAGGGAACTACTACTGTTGCAGGAAGGGGGACCCCTTCCAGGGCCCGAGGGCAGGCAGGCTTTTGTCCAATGCTCAGAAATGAATTGTCTGAGGAGACACGTGCTGACAAAGCAAGAGACTTTATTGGAAAGGGGTGCCTAGGCAGAGAGCAGGAGGGTAAGGGAACCCAGAAGGACTGCTCTGCCATGTGGCTTGCAGTCTTGGGTTTTATGGTGATGGGGTTAGTTTCCAGGTTGCCTCTGGCCAATCATTCTGACTCAGGGCCCCTCCTTGTGGTGCATGCATTGCTTAGCCAAGATGAATGACAGCAAGACGGATTCTGGGAAGTGGTAGAACACATGGCATCTCCTTTTGACCTTTCTCAAACTCTTCTGGTTGGGGGTGGCTTATTAGTTCCTTGTTCCTTATCTCCTGTCATAAAATAGCTCATGCAAATAGTTACTATTCGTGCCTGGCCAGGGTAGGCAGTTTCGGTCAGTGTTTCACCTAACTCTACTGCTTGCCCACTTGCATAGGCAAAGAATTTGAAAATTGGAAACTGCTTTGGTATTTGTGTGCCTCCCTTAGGAAGTGAATCTCATCAATCTTTTAGATCATTGCAACCAACTTGATTCCTCTTGCAGTTTAAACTCTGCTTTTTAATATTTAAAGGCTTGCCATACTGTCTCTATTCTTTAGCAAGATGGTAAATCTATGACTATAATTGAAATGATTTTTTTTTTTAATCCATTTGTCTTTTCTAGGCTGGGGATGTATTCACTGCTACCTAAGGTACTGTTGCAGACAGACACCACCTCAGCTAATAGCACAGTTGATCAGTCTTTGGGCAGACCAGTTATTACTCTTATTTGGACACATTTAGATTTGAAGTTTCTCCTTTCCACTGGCTGTCTCTAACATGTGATTAGAAAAAGATTGTGACATGCCACAAAACCTGTTGAAAATTGAAAAAGTAGTTAAGTCAGATGCCTGATAACCAATTTCACTTTGTCACTGAACTGGCCAATATTTTTACTTCACATATAGAGAGGCTTAATGGGGATGCAGACATGGAGAGCAGACTTGTGGACACAGCATGGGAAGGAGACGGTGGGGCAAATCGAGAGAGTAGCATGGAAACATGTACATTGCCATATGTAAAATAGATCAGATCAGATCAGTCGCTCAATTGTGTCCAGTTCTTTTCGACCCCATGAATCACAGCACGCCAGGCCTCCCTGTCCATCACCAACTCCCGGAGTTCACTGAGACTCACGTCCATCGAGTCAGTGATGCCATCCAGCCATCTCATCCTCTGTCGTCCCCTTCTCCTCCTGCCCCCAATCCCTCCCTGCATCAGAGTCTTTTCCAATGAGTCAACTCTTCACATGAGGTGGCCAAAGTACTGGAGTTTCAGCTTTAGCATCATTCCTTCCAAAGAACACCCAGGGCTGATCTCCTTCAGAATGGACTGGTTGGATCTCCTTGCAGTCCAGGGGACTCTCAAGAGTCTTCTCCAACACCACAGTTCAAAAGCATCAATTCTTCGGCGCTCAGCCTTCTTCACAGTCCAACTCTCACATCCATACGTGACCACAGGAAAAACCATAGCCTTGACTAGACGAACCTTTGTTGGCAAAGTACTGTCTCTGCTTTTGAATATGCTATCTAGGTTGGTCATAACTTTCCTTCCAAGGAGTAAGCGTCTTTTAATTTCATGGCTTCAGTCACCATCTGTAGTGATTTTGGAGCCCAAAAAAATAAAGTCTGACACTGTTTCCACTGTTTCCCCATCTATTTCCCATGAAGTGATGGGACCAGATGCCATGATCTTCATTTTCTGAATGTTGAGCATAGCCAGTGGGAATTTTCTGTGACACAGAGAGCTCAACCCAGTGTTCTGTGACAACCTAGAGGGGTGGCAGAGGGTGGGAGATGTAAGGGAGGTTTAAGGAGGAGGGGCCATATGTACACCTGTGGCAGATTCATATTGATGTGTGGCAGAGATCAGCACAGTATTGTAAAGCAATTATCCTCCAATAAAACTTTTTTAAAAATCAGTTTTTCCTATACTTACCTTTCTTGCTGTTGTTGTATTTTACAACACTGTTTTATTTATGAATCATCATTTCAAATTTTCATTTAAAGCTGTTGCCTAGGTTTCAAACCAAAGTCAGGCATGTAGTTTTATTTATATATGTACGCTTCTCTGGATATTTATGTTTTTTTAAAAAAATTTATATTGGAATATAGTTGATTAATAGTATTGTTAGTTTCAGGTGTATAGAGAGTGATTCAGTTATATGTATATATGTATCTATTTTTTTCAAATCCTTTTCCATTTAGGTTATTATAGAATATTGTTCCTGGTGCTATACAGTATGTCCTTGTTGTCTATTTTAAATATAGTAGCGTGTACAAGTTACTCTCAACTTCTCAATCTACCCCTCACCCCTTATCCTTCCCCCTAGTAACAACCATAAGTTTATTCTCTATGAGTCTGTTTCTGTTTTATAAATAAGTCCATTGGTATTGTTTTCTTTTTTAGATTTCACATATAAGCAATATCATATGGTATTTGTCTTTCTTCACTTAGTGTGATAATCTCCAGGTTCATCCACGTTGCTTCAAATGGTGTTATTTCATTCTTTTTAATGGCTGAGTAATATTCCATTGTGTGTGTGTGTGTGTGTGTGTGTGTGTGTGTGTGTGTGCGTGTATATATATATGTATATATATATTATAAACCATATCTCCATTCATTTGTCAGTGGACATTTAGGTTGCTTCTATGTCTTGTCTATTGTAAACAGTGTTGAAATCAACACTGGGGGGCATGAATCCCTTTGAAATATGTTTTTCTCTGGATATATGCCCAGGAGTGGGATTGCTGGATCATGTGGGAGCTCTATTTTTAGTTTCTTAAGAAACTTCCATACTGTTCTTCAAAGTGACTACCTACTTACATTCCCCCCAACACTGTAGAAGGGTTTCCTTTTCTCTGCACCCTGATGATGGCCATTCTGACCGGTATGAGGTGATACCTCATTGTAGTTTTGATTTGCATTTCTCAAATAGTTAGCAATATTGAGCATCTTTTCATGTTCCTCTTGACCATCTGTATGTCTTCTTTGGAGAAATGTCTATTTAGGTCTTCTTCCCTTTATTTTTTGCTACTGAGTCACATGAACTGTTTGTAAATTTTGGCAGTTAATCATTTGTCAGTTGCATCATTTGCAAATATTTTCTCCCATTCTGTGGGTTGTCTTTTCATTTTGTTTATGATTTCCTTTGTTGTACAAAAACCCTTAAGATTAATTTAGTCTTATTTATTTTAGTCTTTATTTCCATTACCCTAGGAGATGGATTGAAAAGGATATTGCTGCAATTTTATGTCAAAGAATGTGCTGCTTATGTTTTCCTAGTTTTATAGTGTCCAGTCTTATATTTAGGTCTTTAATCCATTTTGAGTGGTTTTTTTTTTTTTTGTATGATGTTAAAGAATGTTCCAATTTCATTATTTTACAGGTAACTATCCAGTTCTCTCAGCACCATTATTGAAGAGAGTGTTCCCTCCATTGTGTGGTCTTGCCTCCTTTGTCATAGATTAATTGACATAGGTGTGTGGGTTTATTTCTGGGCTTTCTATCCTGTCCCATCATTAATGTGGCTGTTTTTGAGACAATACCATATTGTATTGATGATTGTAGCTTTGTAGCATAGTCTGATGGAAAAGGCAATGGCACCCCACTCCAGTACTCTTGCCTGGAAAATCCCATGGACAGACCAGCCTGGTAGGCTGCAGTCCATGGGGTCGCTAAGAGTTGGACATGACTGAGCGACTTCACTTTCACCTTTCACTTTCATACATTGGAGAAGGAAATGGCAACCCACTCCAGTGTTCTTGCCTGGAGAATCCCAGGGACGGGGGAGCCTGGTGGGCTGCCATCTATGGGGTCGCACAGAGTCAGACACAACTGAAGTGACGCAGCAGCAGTAGCAGCATAGTCTGAAGTTGGGGAGCCTGATTCCTCTAGCTCCATTTTTCTTTCTCAAGATTACTTTAGCCATTCAGGATTTTTGTGTCTCCATATACATTTTAAGATTGTTTGTTTTAGTTCTGTGAAAAATGCCACTGATAATTTGATAGGCATTGCGTCTAATCTGTAGATTGCCTTGGGTAGTATTGTTGTTTTGACAATATTGATTCTTCCATTCCAAGAATATGGCATATCTTTCCATCTGTTTGTATCATCTTCGATTTCTTTCATTAGCATCTTATAGTTTTCAGAGTAACACTCTTTTTTTCCCCTAGGTAGGTTTATTCCTAGGTATTTTATTATTTTTGATGTGATGGTACATGGGGTTGTCTCTTTAATTTCTATTTCTGATCTTTAGTTTTTAGTATATAGAAATGTAACAGATTTCTAGATATTAATTTTGTATCCTGCAACTTTATCAGATTCATTTATGAGCTCTAATAGTTTTCTGGTACATATTTAGGATTTTCTATGTATAGTATTATATCATTTGCAAAACAATGACAGTTTTACATCTTCTTTTCCAACTTAGATTATGTTTCTTTTTCTTCTCTGATTGCCATGGTTAGGACTTCCAAAGGTATACTGAATAAAAGTGGTGAAAGTGGACATCCTTGTCTTGTTCCTGACTTTAAGGAAATGCTTTCAGCTTTCGATCATTGAGTTTGATATTAGCTATAGGTTTGTCGTATATAATCACTACAGTATTCTGGCCTGGAGAATTCCATGGACTAGTCCATGGGATCACAAAGAGTTGGACATGACTAAGTGACTTTCACTTTCACATTCACTTTGTCATGTATGGACTTTATTATGTTGAAGTATGTTCCCTCTATACCCACTTTCTAGAGAGTTTTTATCATAAATGTGTGTTGAATTTTGTTGAAAGCTTTTTTTGCATCTAATGAGGTAATAATATGGTTTGTATTCTTAATATGGTTGAGTGCTGTGTCACACTGATTGATTTATAGATACTGAAAAATCCTTGCATTCCCAGAATAAAATCCCACTTGATCATGGTGTATGATCCTTTTAATGTATTGTTGGATTCAGATTGCTAGTATTTTGTTGATGATTTTTATGTCTGTGTTCATCAGTGAAATTGGCCTGTAATTTTCCTTTATTATGGTAACTTTATCTGATTTTGGCATCAGGGTTGTGGTGGCCTCATAGAATGAGTTTTGGAGTATTACTTCCTATGCAATTTTTTGGAATGGTTTCCAAAGGATAGGTTGGTTGACTCTTCTTTAAATGTTTTATAGAATTTGCTATGAAGCCATCTGGTCCTGGACTTTTGTTGGGAGTTTTTAAATCACAGTATCAATTACATTACTTCTGATTGTTCTGTTCATATTTTCTATTTCTTCATAGTTCTCAGAAAATTATATATTTCTAACTGCCCATGAATCCTAGGTCTCTTTGCCCTCGCTGCCAGAGAGGATATCATTGGGCGAGGGACTGTAGGTCAAGATCTCATAAAAATGGAACCTTTTTAGGCCCCGACCAGCACTCGGGAAACGGGTTGAGGGGCTGAAGCTGCCCCATCTAACGATTTGTCTATTTCTTCCAGGTTGCCCATTTTACTGGCATGTAGTTGCTTGTAATAGTCTTTTATTATCCTCTGCATTTCTATGGTGTCTGTTGTAACTTCTTTTTTTATTACTAATTTTATTGATTTGAGCCTATGGTCTTTTTCTCTTGATGAGTCTGTCTAAAGGTTTATGAATTTTTAAAATCTTTTTAAATAACCAGCTTTTAGTTTCATTGATCTTTTCTGTTGGTTTTGTTTGTTTCTATTTCATTTATTTCTGCTCTGATCTTTATTATTTCTTTCCTCCTACAAACTTTGGATTTTGCTTATTCTTTTTTCTAAAACTGCTTTAGGTGTGAGGTTAGGTTGTTTATTTGTGGTTTTTATTGTTTCCTAAGGTAAGATTTTATTATTATAAACTTCCCAATTAGAACTGCTTTTGCTGTGTCCCAAATGTTTTGGATCATTGTGCTTGTGTTTCATTTGTCTCTAGGTATTTTTGATTTCCTCTTTGATTTCTTCAGTGATCCATTGGTTGTTTACTAGCATATTGTTTAGCCTCCACATGTTTGTGTTTTTTTACAGTGTTTTTCTTGTAGTTGATTTCTAATCTCATGGTGTTATGGTCAGAAAAGATGCTTGATAAGATTTCTGTTTTCTTTAATGACTGGGCCTTGCTTTGTGGCCCAGTATGTGATCTGTTTAAAAGAATGGACATGTGCGCTTTAAAAGAAAAGCATGTGCATTTGCTGCTCTATTAAGTTAAGTCTATCTTGTATAATGTGTCATTTAAAGCCTGTGTTAACTGATGTTCTTTCTGGATGATCTGTCCATTGATGTAAGGGGGGTGTTAAAGTCCCCCAGTATTATTATGCTACTGTCAATTTCTCCTTTTATGGCTCTTAGTATTTGCCTTCTATATTGAGGTGTTCATATGTTGGGTGCATATATATTTACAACTTACAATTCTCATCTCTTCTTGGATTGATCCCTTGATCATTGTGTAGTGTCCTTCTTTGTCTCTTGAAACAGTCTTTATTTTAAAGTCTATTTTGTCTGACGTAAGTATTGCTACCCCAGCTTTCTTTTAATTTCCATTTGCATGGAATATCTTTTTCCATTCCCTCATTTTCAGTGTGTATGTGTCCCTAGATCTGAAGTGGATCCCTTGTAGATAGCATATATATAAGTATTGTTTTTGTATCTATTCAGCCAGTCTCTGTCTTTTGGTTGGAGCATCTAATCCATTTACATTTAAGGTAATTATTGATATATGTGTTCTTATTGCCATTCTGTTAATTATTTTGGATTTGCTCCTGTAGGTCCTTTTTCTTCCTCTTTTGTTCTCTTCTCTTGGGATTTGAAAACTAACTTTAGTGTTGTGTGTGATTTCCTCTGTGTGTGTGTGTGTGTGTGTGTGTGTGTGTATCTGGTTCCTGCCCACTGATGCCTGCCCACTGGTAAGTTGACTTGGATCTTATCCCTCTGCTGGGCAGGACAGTGCTCAGGAAGACTTTAAGCAGCCTGTCTGCTGTTGCGTATAGCTGTATTTCTGCCCAGTTGGTGGTTTGGCCTGAGGCATCCCAGCACAGGAGCCTGCAGGCTGTTGGGTGAGGCTAGGTCCTAGGGAGAAAAATGGCACCTTCAGGAAGGCTTATGCCAATGAATATTCTCCAGAACTGCCCCTGCCAGTCTCTTTGTCTCTGCAGTCAGCCACAGCTGCCCCCTGCCTCTGCAGGAAACCCTCCAACACTGGCAGATAGGTCTGGCCCAGTCTCTTATGTTGTTCGGTTACTAAGTCATGTACAACTCCTTGTGACCCCATGGACTGCAGCATGCCAGGCTTCCCTGTCCTTCACCATCTCCTGGAGTTTGCTCAAATTCATGTCCATTGAGTCAGGGATACCATCCAACCATCTATCTCATCCTCTGTGGCCCCTTCTCCTCCTGCCCTCAGTTTTTCCCAACATCAGGATCTTTTCTTATGAGGTCACTGCTTTTTCCCCTGGGTCCTAGTGTGCATGAGACCTTGTGTGCATCCTCCAAAAGTAGAGTTTCTGTTCCCCCCATCCTGTGGAATTCTTGTGATCAAACCTTGCTTTCACTCCTGTGGGAGAACTTCTATGGTATAATTATTTTCCAGTTTACATGTTGCTCACCCAGTGCATATTGGATTTGATTTTATCATGATGGCACAGCTCCTACAGTTACATTGTGGTTTCCTCTTTGTCTTTGGATATAAGGCATCTTTTTTGATAGGTTCCAACATTTTTTTGTCAATGGTTATTCAGCAGTTGTAATTTTGGTGTTTTCATAAGGCATGAGTTCATGTCCTTCTACTCTGCCATCCTGAGACTTTCTCCCCTTTATGCTTGATTAGATATTAATTACTATGATGGAGTTTTCTTCTTGAAAAAATAATTTAAAAGTTCTTATGTAAATTAACTTCCTTTCAGTTCTATATTTTAAAAATATTTGTTAATATATATAATTGACTTCAAACACTATATATTAAATACTAGTGTATAGCATGTTAATATAAATAATAAATATCCATTCTTCTCTGTTTCCTGCTCTGATGTGCCAAGATGTTTTCCAAGTTTTACAGAAGTTTTGGCTATCATTCACTTATTCATTCAACCATTCATACATTCTACAGATGTTTGTTGAAAGGCAACTCTGAGAAGTATGCCAAGTAAAAGGAAGGGAAATACTATGTCCTAGCTCCTGTCCTCAAGAGACTAGCTATTTAGTGGAGGAGATAAAATAGTAAACAGTTAAAATGTTTAAAGTACTCACCCCCTCACTTTTTATAGTTCTCAGCTTCACAAATTGGAATATTATTGCAGCCTAGGATATGTGGCTGTATGTCTGTGGAGTAAATATATGACAAGTTATAACTTGAATCTATTGCCTTGCCTTTATTACATGTAAATTTTGAGTTATGTGACCAGTGATGTTGGTTTTATTTTGTGTTTATAGGGTTTTCTATTAATAATTAATGCACCTCTTATAGAATGCTTCTATTTGTATGTCAACAAATGCAAATTTTTCTCTTGTTTAGCCTACAACCCTTTTGGTACACTTAGCAGTTGATTTCCGTTGATGGTTCTCTTTCTTAGTGTTTTAAGTTGGAATCTAGTTTGCCTCATGAACATTTAAATTATTATTTTAAGTTTCTCCCAGATGAAGTACTCTCATCTAACATATGCTTGGAATTGTGCCACTTCCAGTCATATGCCAGCTATACCATCCTCTCCAGTATGATATTTCTGTTGCACCTTGTACTGAAATCTGCATATCTTCTTTCCCACCTAGAATAAATGCAATGTATCTCCCTGGAATTTAAAGTGGGATGGCATTTACAGGGGGAACGAGAGATAGGTAATTTAATTGTTAAGTAATTTTAAACATTATTTTAGGTTAAAAATAAGAATGGCTATATTAGGGACTAAGATACAAAGTTTGACATAAGTAATTATCCTGCTTTGGGCCAACTCCTCCTGTGTTGGTCACTGCTTTATCCCCTGTGGAAAGAGTTCTCGCCTCTAAAAGATTAGAAATGCCTCTGTGGAAAATTTTGAGAGGCTCTTCCTATCTGATGTTATAAACTTGTTGGTGTTAAAAGGAAAGGATAGAGAAGGTAGCTGCCTTTTCAAAGCCTTATTTCTTTGATAGTTGCTACATTTTAACAGCTGTCCTATAGAAGCAGTTCCACTGCTTTGTTGACTAAATCCAGTGGAGCAGTACTGATGGTGCAGATCTCAAGCTGAATAGGCAAGGTAAGCAGAGGAATGTCTATGGTAAACTCCTGCACTACCTATGAGCAGGGCCAGTTAGGGGCAGCTAAAGGTTTATTTAAAACAAAAGATGTGGGGAGGCTGTTTATAATGGACATTCTTCTTATCATGGTCTCAGTGAATTTTGAGAACAAAAGTATTCCATCAGATTTTTTAAAGCCTTGTAACTATAACATTTTTTACTTATGTTCCACACTGGATGAATTATTGAATGTTGAGGCACTGGTTTTTCTTTTAGAGCAAAGGATGGGATACACTTTCTTCAGTCCATACAGATTCAAAATCAAATTCTCATTTTAATTAGGATTTTTCTACATCATGCCTCACATGAGTTTATTTAAGAAACATTATTGAGTATTTACTCTGTGTACTGGGAAACAAATAAGGCAAAGGCTTCACTCTCAGGGAACTCACAGACAGGTGGGAGAAGTGGACAGGTAAAAAGCAGTTGCAATACATAGTGGCAAGTGGTCTGAAGGAAGGTAATCATCCAGGAAAATGACTAAGAGGGGCAAGACCTCCAGTGGTGCTGTGGTGTGAACATGTGCTCGACCCCAGAAGTATATGGGTAGTAGAGGAGGCTTTGGATGATTGAAAATGAGGGGACTCAGATGAAGAGTGGTCAGAGGAAGGCCCTATGGAAGAGTATAGCCTCAACTAAAGCCTGACTGAGGAGTACCTGGTTGAAGAGGTAGGAGATAGGGTGCTCTCATCAGAGAGATTAGCATGTGCAAAAGCACAGAGTCATGAGAGTTAGCATGATTCAGAAGGCAACTGTATTCGATGGGAGGAATCTGAATCTCATTCTAAAAGTTAAGGGGGAACCTATGAAGGACTGTAACATCATCAGACTTGCAATTTAGAAAGACTTTTCCAGGATGGAGAATAGGCTAGAAGGTGGCACAAACAATGAGACAGAAGGCTGTTGCTGTAACAAAAGAGAGACTGGAGGTAGAAGAAGGCAGCCATGGAGTGGTGAGAAGAGGAAACCCCTGAAACAGCTGACAGATATTAATTGGGAAATGTGGGCAGGCCAATCTGCAAACAGTAGCTGAAATTGGGAGGAATTTTGTTTATTCCCAAAGTAGATGAGTGCAAGAGATTCACTGTAAGAAGAACTGAAGAGGCTGGAACAGCTTTTATGAACTCTTAAAACCAACTTTTCCATGACTTTTTTCTAAAACAGAGTCCCCTATTGAAAAATAGTTGCTAGGAGTGGGATAACAATTAAGCAGAATAGGGACAACAGAGATGAAAGGAAAAGAAAGTCTATGAGAGAGGAGAATGGAGCCCCCAAAATTGCAGAATGCAAGTTGTCACACTACTCAGAAACAACAGAAAATTCCATATAGTTAGAAAATCAGTTCTGAGCCTGTCTCATTCAAGCTTATTTCACATAAAAATGAGCAACATACCAAATTATAAATGAGAATAAGGAGTTGAATATTATCTACAATGAAAGCATACTTGAAAGATTAGTCAAATACTGTAACCTGCTATTTAAAACAAAAGACATAAGGAAAACAATAAATGAAAGAACAACAAAAACCAGAATTAGAAAAACTCATAAGTGAGGTAATATAACGCTGCAAAAAAAAAAAAAAGAATCATTTGAAGTAACGCATTAAACTGGAAAGAACATAAATCCAAATAAATAATACCATAAGAAAAATAGGTGAAAAATAAGCTTTAAAAATATTAAAGAGATGAAAAAAATTTTTAAGGATTTTTGAAAAGTGACAGATATGAAGAGTAGACAGAAGAGCCTACATAGATAACAGCCACTAGAAAAAAATCAGAAGAAGGGGAAAAAAATGAGTACTAAACAGTACAATTCAAGAAACTATTCTTGAAATTAAAAAGAAAGAAGCTACATATTGAAAGAATATATTGCATGCCTAACAATATTAACCCAGAATGACCATTACCAAGACATAGTCATACTAACTTATAAGGGAAAAGTTACATTATCATCATACTTTTCAATAGCAATATCAAAAGAAAATAGAGCAGCATATTTAATATATTCTAGGAAAGAAAATGTGAGCCAAGGATTTTCTAACTTTCAAGCATAAACAACAAACATTTTCAGTATTTCAGAGCTGGAACTTCCCTGGTGGTCTAGTGGTTGAGAATCCACTTTGCAGTGCAAGGGGACGAGGATTTGATCCCTGGTTGGGGATCTAACATCCCACGTGCTGTAGGACAACTAAGCCTGCGTACCGCAACTACTGAGTCCACATGATGCAAGGAAAGATCTTGCATGATGCAGTGAAGATCTCACATGCTGCAGCTAAGACCTGTCACAGCCAAATAAATAAATATGTAAGGGGAAAAAAGCTCAGAGAATCTATTTCCTGTGGTCACTTCCTATAGAATCTACCTAAGAATGAGCTTCAGATGATTAAAATGACCAGAGAGACATCAGCGAGATGTGCCTATTGCTACTAGGGTGTCATTCATTGGTTTTAGGCCCTCTTGGCAGACAGAGCAAGGAAATGTATATGTGTGCACACACCTGTATATGTGTGTGTTAGTCACTCAGTCCTGTCCGACTCTTTGTGACCTCCTAGACTGTAGCCCACGAGGCTCCTCTGTCCTTTGATTTCTCCAGGCAAGGATACTAGAGTGGGTAGCCATTCCCTTCTTCAGGGGATCTTCTGACCCAGGGATAGAACCCAGGTCTCCTGCACTGCAGACAGATTCTTTACTGTCTGAGCCACCAGGAAAGCCCTATCTATATACATCTATAAATACTTCTGTATATAACCATCTGTATCTGTATTAAGCTAAACATGAGTTTGTAGTGATATTTCTAACTCTAATCAGTTACCACATGGACCATTCTAGATTTCTCCCCTTATCTGTAATTTCCCTCCTCCAACAGTGGGACATCTGGCTCACACCAGTCACAATTCATTTACTTATTCAATTGTAGTATATATGTATAGCAGTATAGAATTGTTGACCCATATTATGTGGAAAACAACTTTAGCAATGACAGTACAGTGCTTACATACAATTCCTTTTGCTTTAGTCTTACAGACTCTACTTGTTTTCAAAGTTACTTAGGTCAGCACATTTTTTCCTGTTATTTAAAAAATAATCTCAGTGCTGTATTGATAGATTTTGTTATGAAGTTTTTAAATAGTTCAGGAATTATGATGTGGTTTAAGGGAGAAGAAATCCCAGTATTCTTAGTTAAGCAATCAATTCTGAACTTATCAGTGCTAGATTATTAAAGTATTTTATGTTATTCACATATTAATTATGGGTCCTATTGTTTTCCCATGACATGAGGAATTTTGTGATTGAACCTTTATTTCTTATGTTCTGAAAACTTCTACTACGTCTTCATTGCCCTCAAAATCCCTCTTTTGGATCATTAGTTACTTGTTAGTGGCACAGGTACTTGTACAGATAAATGCTAGGTTGTCCTTGGAGGGAAGAAATTGTAAAATGTTTGAGATTGTTATGTTTCTTTTTTTTTAATATAAATTTATTTATTTTAATTGGAGGCCAATTACTTTACAATATTGTATTGGTTTTGCCATACATCAACATGAATCCGCCACAGGTGTACATGTGTTCCCCATCCTGAACCCCTAAGAGATTTTTAAGTTTCAAATTAAAATGAACACTCTGCAAACTTAGGATATGTTATTTTAAAAAAATTTATACTAGTTTGCCATTTAGGTGGTTTTAACATTTCATTTATTTATTTATTTTAAATTAATTTTTTATTAAACATTTTAAAAAGTGTTTATTTATGTGGCTGCGTTGGGTCTCAGCTACAGCACCTGTCTCTCTACTTGTGGTGCGCAGGCTCCACAGCTCACAGGCTCAGTAGTTGTGGTAATGGCTTTAGTTGCCCTGTGACTTATGGGAGCTTAGCTCTCTGATCAGGGATTGAACCCTTATCCCCTGCACTGGAAGGCAGACTCTCAACCACTGGACCACCAGGAAAGTCCCCACTTTTTTTAAAATTTATTTTTAAGAAGCTAAAATAAAATCAAGGAAGTGATACCAAGGACTTCTGTTTTAATTTAATAATCGTAGCAAAACACCTAATGTAATTTGCTGGAGTTGCCTTAAGAGTCCTTGGACAAATGTTTACATGAAGAATAAAGTAGCACTACTAAAGTGATAAATTTGTAATAATTCCTCCTCGCTAAGTTGACAGAGAAATCAGAAGTCTGAACATTAAATTCAACCCTTTCATCCTTTCTGAAAACCCATCACAAAAAACCTTCAGTTTAATACCTTTGTGCCTAATTAAAGAAGTTCATTTAAGTACAATTAAAAAAGGATATCAAGAGATCTGCCAAATTATTTCTTTTGTGGAAGGGAGAGTTACTTTTGTTGCTGAAATAATTTTCATTAGTGCCATTGCTGCTGCTGCTGCTAAGTCGCTTCAGTCGTGTCCGACTGTGCGACCCCGTAGACGGCAGCCCACAAGGCTCCCCCGTCCCTGGGATTCTCCAGGCAAGAACACTGCAGCGTGTTGCCATTTCCTTCTCCAATGCATGAAAGTGAAAAGTGAAAGTGAAGTCGCTCAGTCGTGCCCGACTCTTAGCGACCCCATGGACTGCAGCCCACCAGGCTCCTCCGTCCATGGGATTTTCCAGGCAAGAGTACTGGAGTGGGGTGCCATTGCTTTCTCCGAGTGCTGTAGCTAAAGACTAGCAATTCAAACAATAATCTCTAATCCCAGAACTGGGGTTTTCATGCTAAAGATAACACCTGGTATCAATTGGTCATGTGTTTCCAGTAGTTATTTTCCCAATCATGGTTCCTAAGTGAGCTCAGCCATATGTGGTACATACACATTTGTGAAATCCCAGTCACAGCCATGGTGCAGTGTGTGGCCACAAAATAATCCCTCTCATTGTGTTTTCTCCTCTCACCCATCCCTGTTTCCTTTGGATTTATTTATTTATTTATTTATTTTTGGCTGTGCTGAGTCTTCGTTGATGTGTGTGGGCTTTCTCTAGTTGCAGTGAATGGGGGCTGCTCTCCCGCTGCGGAGTGCAGGCTTCTGATTGTGGTGCCCTGTCTTGTTGTGGAGCACTGGTTCTAGGGCACACAAGCTTCAGTAGTTGCCTAAAGCACAGGCTCAGTAGTTGCGGCACACGGGCTTAACTGCTCCACAGCATATGGAATCTTCCCAGACCAGGGATGGTAACCATGTTCCCTGCATTGGCAGGCAAACTCTTGAATATTGGACCACCAGGGAAGTCCCTGTTTCCTCTTTAGATTTGAAGCCATAATAATCCACTTGACTAGTATATCTTCTACACGAACAATAGTTTAATTAGGAAAAAAGAGGACTATCAACAAGCTTCTTAAAGAACTGAATCTGTGGCCAAAAGAACTCTTAATAGAAACTTAGTTTGTAAATTCATGAAAATACTTGTTCCCGTTTCTGTCAACTTCATTTTGCTCTTTGGGTCAACCAGTTTAGAATCTGTACATGTAAACTGTCTTTATCTAATATGGTAACAGGATTTTTACTATTAATGATAGGACTATGATCCCTCCACTTCAGACACTTTAGCAGTGGTTAGCTCTCAGCAAGAAGCCAGCACTTGCTGGCAGTACTCAATAGAGAAGCCACAAGACAAGATAACACTGTGACTTACAAACTTGATATTCTCACCTCCAAGTTCTATTTTTTAAATTGGACCTCATCTTGAACGGAAAACAGTAAAATATAAATATTGATGTGTGTGTGTCCTTAGTTGCTCAGTCTTGTCGGACTCTTTGTGACCCCATGGACTGTAGCCCACTAGACTTTTCTGTCCATGGGGATTCTCCAAGCAAGAATACTGGAGTAGGTTGCCATGCCCTCCTCCAGGGGATCTTCCCAACCCAGGGATCGAACCCAGGTCTCCCACATTGCAGGCAGATTCTTTACCATCTGAGCCACCAGGGAAGCCCCAGTATAAAGATGATATTTTCACACTAATAGCTACTGTGTGCACAAATTCTCTGTAATCTATCATGTTTGAGAATATTGGATATTATGGTTAATAAGCTCTTGCGACTTACAAGCTTTATGCAGCATATGTGTACCTATATTCTAAACAGATTTGTGAAGTAGGCAAAATTTACCTTCGACTGTGGTAGATCCACAGTCAAAGGAGTAGATCCTCTGACTACTACTTCTAAGGAGTAGATCCACCCTCCGTGAGATCTTTCGTTGTTCACAAAGAACTTGTTCTTTTCTCTGTTGCTCTAATAGGCCGTCAAAACCTGGTCTTAAGGAAAGAACTGACTGTTAAAATAGCATTACATCCTTCATACATTTAACTTATGTAAATGTAACTATTCTTACTCATCAAAAGAGTTTTCAGTGTGAGGCAGAATGTATTTTAATATAAATATCATAGGCAATTCTGCCTAACATTATACTCAGTGAGCATCAGCTCCTGAGTGAGTGTTAAATAAAAAGTGGGAATCTGCTATGTTCTTCCTTGGTCTGAGTTCCTGCTCACTTCTTATAGAATGACCACCTGATCATTCTGAGGGTGTTTCAAGTGTTAAAGATGTATGTTTTACACGAGGCTTTTTTTATACAAGGCTCCTAAACACAAACCAATGACTCCAACAGATGTTGAACCAAATAAACAGTCATCAGCTCTAATGCTGAGGGACACACTGCCTGTTTTGGACTTAGTAAGAAGTGGTTTAATCTGTTTTCAGTCTGGTACCTTCTAAAGAGATTTTCAATGATAATTTTACCTACATGATTTTCATCTTACATGTCTGTGTAAGGTTTGAGTCCATTACATGGTTTGAGTTTTTTCTTTTGTATGAGTTTTATATTTGCATTTTAATTGAATTAATAGAACTGATCTGCTTATAGAATTATTAAATCTCAACTAAATATGAAAAAGAAAGATAACTAGATATCATTTTACTGTTTTCATCTTGAGGGAGAAGTTGAGTGACACATTTTTATGTGGTTGGGGTTTTTGATTTTTTGTTTTTTGGTAATAGCACTTCTAAAATTACACCAAGTAAGCACTCATTTACTCTATAAAACCCAAAGACCAACCCTGATTTTACACACAGGTGCCCAATTTTTCCCAAAACTATAATATGATAAATACCTCAACATTAAAACTATGTATTTCGCCTCTGGTTCTCAATTTTTTCATTTATAGAATGAAAGCATTTGTACTTAGACACTTTCCAAATTCCAATTCTAGCTTCAGTTTATAATTATTTTACCTCTGAAACCTATGATTATTACATCAGATGTGGACTAGATGCTGAATACAATTGTGTTGTTTAATCAGAGGAGATTTTTAACATCTTGTAGTACTACAAAATCATCCTCATGAATTAAAGTTGCCATAACTTTTGCTGTGCAAAGATACCAATTAGTAGAGATTTATAGTTTTTAAAGCCTAATGAGGTTTACTGTGTGAAATAAAAACGTACTTTTTTCTACTCCCTAAATCCAATTTGAAAGAATAAGGAAAAAAAAAAAAAGCTGGATTTTTAAAACTTTTCTGTCCAACATTTGAGCTGAGATTTTCATTGAAAGAATACATTTTTATAGAAAATAGCAGTGCACATCACAGAGTCTTAAATAGCATGGTTCATAAACAAGGAAACTTGTTTTTCTGAACTTATGGTCCATTGGGGAAGAAAAGACTGTCTTTACTACTTAGAATGTTTTCATGCTTTTTTATGCTGTATCAGGAATATATTAATAACAATCGTTATTTTTTGGCTGCATGTTATGGACAAGGGCCCTGTAGAAAAAGGCAAGGGACCCTGACCAGTAAGAGTTTCCTGACTCAGGTGCTAAACAAAAGCCAAAGAAAATTTTAAAGCATCCTATAAGCCTTTTGCTAGTACTTGTGGAACAGTGTTCCTGTTTTTCTCTGTTTTAGATTTATAATTGTTTCATTATTTTGCCATAATTATTTCATATTAATTTTTATATACTGTAAAAAATTTTATTAGGTTAGAGAGTAAACATATGATACTTTACTAATGGAGAAATATTGAGAATAATATTGCTCAAGTGGAAACAAAAAAGCTAAGATTGTGGTAGCACTTCCTCCAGGTATTTAGCTTAAGCTTAAGCAGAGTTGTCTGAAAAGTTAACAGGAAAAGAAACTACTTGCGAAGTGTTAAAACCACAATCTAAGAAAAAAAATTCATAAAGTTGTATTATAAAGTATTAAGAACTAAATGTCACAAACTTGTTTAGTAGTATTTAATAAATATACTTTTCCTCACCTAAGATAACAACAGCAACAAAAAGCACCAAAATCCCAACATTGGTGGCTGCGTTTGGTGTTTTGTTTTTGTTTTTTCATTTTTCTGGAACCATGTGTCCAACAATAGTACTATCTTATATTACAGGCAAAGAATGATTTTCAGGTTTTCTGTATCTGACTGTAGGGTGACAATCCTAAGGTAAAATTCATATTAATTATTTGAAACTTTGAACTTATTTTTTCAGTCTGGCAAATGCTAAAGACAACCCATAAAAGCCAATTTTAACTGCTTTATTGCCAGACAAAAGAGTTGGTAACAAAAATGATATTTACATTCTATTTTAGCAGTGTTTGAATGAGAAAACCAAACCTAAATTTTCACTGGGGATTTCAACAGTACTTCCTCCCCATTCTACTGAATCGCTTCTTCCCTCAGGAGACCCTGGCAGAAGAAGGTTCCAGTGAGAAGTGAGAAGGGGTAGAAGTTCTAAATAGGTTGCTGGGATTGGGAAACAATAATGGAGAACCTTTTGAGGATTTCTGAAGGTCTTTGCTTTAGCAATGCACACAGCAGATATATTAAGGACAGCAGCAGTTGCTATGCTCTAAAGGTTCCAGAAGTTTAACAATAAGCTTGTCCCTGTTAATCATTAACACATGAAAGAGGTTGTGAGGGTATATGAAGCCCCGTAAAATTCAGTGCATGTGTGTTCCTTTCCCTTCTGCCTTTGCTGTACAGTTACATCTTTGCCTTTGTCCCCGAGAATTCTCCTCCATCCCTCCCTATTTCCTGCTCCCTCTCCATATATCTGCTTTCTCCCTATCTTTTACATTTACTTATCTTTTTCACTTTGATCCTTTGTAAAATTTGGGACCATAGAGGTATAATATATAAATAATAAAACAAAGTTCAATCTGCATTTTAAGATATTGCTTGACTTAGCTCTCTGAAGTCAGGGTCTGTTTTATTCATCAATTAACAGAATACAGTAGATACTCAAAATTTGTTGAGTGGGTAGTGAACAAATAAATGCTTTTTCTGAGGACAGTTCTTTAATGGAGTTGAAATTCTAGGATGAAGAGGAAACTAGACTCTAGAGTGGATGGAGGTAGACTAAAGGTAGATAAGGAATATAGTAACTGAGAGTGGCGAAAAGAAGGTGGGCTTCCACACTAAAGCTCAGGTTAGGAACAACTGGTGGTGGTGGAGCAACTGAGAACTCACTCTCTCTCCCTCCCTTAACACCATGGAAATAAACCAAAGGTAATATTTACACCATGGAAATGAACCAAAGGTAATATCTACAGGGGTCCAGGAGTTTACAGAAGGAATAAGAAGAAAAAGGGTATAAAAAGACCAGGCATGTATAAGATGAGAACAAATTTGTTAAGGTAACAAGTGAGTTTAAATCTTGACTTTCATTTTGTCTGTATTTTTTAGGACTTGATTACATTACGTTGCCAGTTTAGAAAATTCAATGTAAGACTTCTAATATGAGACAGTTTCTTACTTTCTCATATAAATGACGGTAGTCCAGGACTGATTTAGAAGCTTCATATAATCATCAGGTGCCTTTTTCATCATCCTCAAGACATGGCTTCCATCTCTAAGACAGATGTCCAGAATGGCTGCCCTAGCTTTAAAATCACATCCACGTTCCAGACAGAGGGACAATTTACCAAGAGGATAAGCATATGCTTCTTCACTTTAGTGACATTTATTGTGCACACTCCATTTTCCTTTATAATCACATTGGCCAAAACTTTCCAACTCAGTCACACCAAGGAAAACTGGATAATTTACTTTTATTCTGAGTGGCAATATACCCAACTAAAGACATGGGTTTTTATTAACCATAGAAGAAGCAGAGAATCCACACTAGGAACAACTAACCATCTCTACCACATTGACCAGTGGATTTTCTTGGAAGAATATCAGTAATAAAAGATGGACAAAGAGTTGTTAAAAGAAGCACTGTATTGTTTTTAGAATATAGGTTAGGTTCTCTTTTTTAAAATTTATTATTTATTTTAATTGGAGGCTAATTACATTACAGTTTTATAGTGGTTTTTGCCATACATTCACATAAATCAGCCATGGGTATACACGTGTCCCCCATCCTGAACCCTCCACCCACCTCCCTCCCCATCCCATCCCTCAGGGTCATCCCAGTGCACCAGCCCTGAGTGCCCTGTCTCATGCATCGAGCCTGGATCGGCGATCTGTTTCACATATGATAATATACATGTTTCAATGCTATTCTCTCAAATCATCCCACCCTCGCCTTCTCCCACAGAGTCCAAAAGTCTGTTCTTTACATCTCTGTCTCTTTTCCTGTCTCATATATAGGGTCATCATTACCATCTTTCTAAATTCCATATATATGTGTTAATATATTATATTGGTGTTTTTCTTTCTGACTTACTTCACTCTCTATAATAGGCTCCAGCTTCATCCACCTCATTAGAACTGATTCAAATGCATTCTTTTTAATAGCTGAGTTAATATTCCATTGTGTATATGTACCACAGCTTTCTTATCCATTCGTCTGCTGATGGACATATTGGTTGCTTCCATGTCCTAGCTATTGTAAACAGTGCTGTGATGAACATTGGGGTACACATGTCTCTTTCAATTCTGGTTTCCTCAGTGTGTATGCCCAGCAGTGGGATTGCTGGGTCGTATGGGAATTCTGTTTCCAGTGTTTTAAGGAATCTCCACACTGTTCTCCATAGTGGCTGTTCTAGTTTGCATTCCCACCAACAGTGTAAGAGGATTCCCTTTTCTCTGCACCCTCTCCAGCATTTATTGTTTATAGACTTTTTAATAGCAGCCATTCTGACCTGTGTGAGATGGTACCTCATTGTGGTTTTGATTTGCATTTCTCTGATAATGAGTGACATTGAGCATCTTTTCCTGTGTTTGTTAGCCATCTGTATGTCTTCTTTGGAGAAATGTCTGTTTAGCTCTTTGGCCCATTTTTTGATTGGGTCATTTATTTTTCTGGAATTGAGCTGCAGGAGTTGCTTGTATATTTTTGAGATTAATTCTTTGTCAGTTGCTTCATTTTCTATTATTTTCTCCCTAGATTCTCTTTTAATGTGTAAAATTGTTGAGGATAGGTTGTGCTTGACGTTAAATTATTTGCAGATATTTAGTAAACATTGCAATTAGAAGAAACATAACATTACAGATACTAAATTTTAAAAGTGTATCAATACCTAGTAATTTTAATCTTAAATACACATTGTTCTAGCCTAGAACACCAAAAGGAGGAGTAAATTTGAGTATTTCACAAATGCCATGCTAAAGAATGATTTAACTAATGATTTACCTTTAAAAACAAATTTTGGCCACATTGTGCAGCATGCAGGATCTTAGTTCCTGAATCAGAGATTGAACCCATCCCCCCTGCAGTGGAAGCGTGGAATTTTAACCACTGAACCACCAGGAGAGTCCCTTAATTTATATTCTCAATAAGACAGGGCTGCTGGTAGTTCTTACTATGTAGTTCTCAAAGCAAATATTTACTGACGATTTACTATTCCAGTCATTGTTATGTGATTTCATGTAATCCTCTGGCCTTCTAAAGTCACTGAAGTATCATTCCCATTATACAGATGAGGACATCAAGGCTAAAAGAGATTTAATTTTTCCTTGGAACCCAGGGTTGTTGGACTCTAATGCCAGTGCTTTTAGTCATTATACTTTACTGTTTCTTCTTTATAAACGTTTAATAGTATAATTTGATGGTCATCTTTTATCTACATAGAAAAAGATCTCATTTTAAGTATTCTTTTCACTTAATCATACTGCTTTAAGTTCTAAAGATAATTGCAGAGGGACATTATGGAATAAAAACAGCTGCAGGCATTTGTTCATAAGTGAACCATCACAAATAAAAGCAACCTCAGTATCCTATCCATAAGCGTCTCATCAAAACTGTCTTAGAGAATGCCACCTTTGTCTTATATGGTATTTGCTTAGTTATAAAGTGGAAAGAAGCAAAGGTTTCTTTGGAGATATATTTTCTTTCCATAAGCCATTTTCTTTCCATAATCCAGTTTTGAGGAGGCATCATCTTAGGGATGACCCCCTAGGTAAAAATCTCAATTTTTACCTGCTAAAAAATTCAGTTCACATTAACAGTAAGGATTCAGGCATTACTTTGACTCATTTTCCTTACTCATAAGTTTACGGCATTCATATCCAATTTTTAAGATTCTGCCTTCTTGACTTTCAGAATGTTTCCTACATGCATTTCTACCCTCATCATTCTGGCTTATGTGTCAGTTACCCCTTAGCTATACCATTACACTGTCTTCAAGTCCACCTGCCCTTAGCTTCTCCTCACAATTCACTATCTTAGAGGCTTCTAATCTTCTAACATTGAAGACCAATCATCTCTTCTCCCTGCTTGACACACTTTTTTATGGTCTCTTGACTTCTTCCCCTCATCTGAATCTATAGCACTACTTATACTTTTAACTAAATTCCACCTTATGTAGTTCTTTATTGGATTATAAAGCTCCTTAGGGCTGGAATTATGTTTCTTTCATCTTAGTATGCTCAGAAATACCTTGTGTGGGTTCTTGCAAAGCACTGTGCTCCCTGTAGAGAGCTGTTAAATGAAAGTTGTTAAATTCTTTGCTCCCTTTAAGGCCAAAATGTGGTTTAAAAAAATTACAGCCTGTTTCCCTCTAGCAGTGGTTATAAAAAGTATATCTTCTTCCTACCTTTGTCCTGACTCTGATTCAACCCTCCCCTTCCTTGAGGGGTTTAGGTAGATAGAAGAAAAGAAGGCTTGGAATGTCTCTTTTATTGAGATTGAAGTCATCTTCCAAATTACATTCTTCCTTATTTAAGCATGCCTATACATGTATCTGTCTTTTTACTTGTTCATATAACTTTAAGGATATGTGTGTGTGTTAGTTGCTTAGTTGTGTCCAACTCTTTGCAACCCCATGGACTTGGTAGCTCACTAGGCTCCTCTGTCCATGGGATTCTCCAGACAAGAATACTGGAGTAGGTTGCCATTCCCTTCTCTAAACTTTAGGGACGGTAAGCCCTAAATCTGTTTCTTGATCTTATATCCCTCCTTTCTTCCTCTGATTCACTCATTATGTGCCAAAGGACTCAGTGCTGGACAACATGGGTCATTTCTTACCCTTGGAACTTTCAGTTTCATAAGAGAGACTGGCTAACCCACTAGGAATTACAATTCAGAGATAAGTGCTTTAACAAGGGAAATATTTAAGGGAGATATTTTACCCCAGGCATGGAGGGGTCAGGGAAGGCTTCTCCAAGGCAGTGACTTCTAACTTCAGACTAATGGTGAGAAGTAGGCTTGGATTAGAGGAAACAGAATTGTAGTCAGAGGTAAGAGCCTGTGCACAAGTCTAGGAATGATCCCTGTGGGCAGACTATGAAGTTTGGTAAAGTCGTAAGGCTGAAGGAGGGGAATGGTTAGTCTCACTACCTCTTCCTTAGATGTGCACAGGTTTCCTTTGCCTGTACTCATTTTGTACACTTAAGAGAGACACTGCTTTCACCACTTTATGCCACCACTCAGAAAGCTTTTAGGCCTCCATTATTGCCTTTTGCTTTCTCTTGTTTTCTCTTTCACTGGCTTTGTAAGCTCCCTAAAACTGACCCTAACTTATTTCTCATTGCTTACCAACTCATATCCCCTGCCAGGGACAAGACAGTCTCCTTATAGTCTTCAGGAGTTCATCAAGCTTGTTCTCTACCCTATGCCATTCCCCTCTACCCATCTTTCAAGACTTCACTGACACTCTTCCTGCATATTTCTAGTGTTGGCCTCATTGTTTCTGAGTCTTTATCATCAACTGGATTGTAAGCTCCCTGAGAGCTGGCTCAGAAGCTACATTTTAAACTATTGAGTAAGAGAAAGGAAGGGGCATTGGACCTGAAGTCAGACAGACCCACCTCTGACTCTATCTCTGCCACTTAAAGGTTGGCTGGTTCCTTGTTGGGTAATACAAGAATAATGAGCTCCATTTCACAAGGTTGTTGTGAGAAATTGCACAAGTCACTCCATGTGAAATTTATAGACTATAACACTCTATATACACTTGCATTTTGTTTCACAGTTCTATAGAGTTATAGTCATTACATAATGTGTGATTTTATGGTTCCTTCCAAGACTGGATCTTGAGAATTTCAGACAGTTATTTTTCCTTTGTGACATGAAGGAGTGAAGTGAAAGTCGCTCAGTCGTGTCCGACTCTGTGACCCCATGGACTATAGAATCCATGGAATTCTGGAGAATTACTGGAGTGGGTAGCCTTTCCCTTCTCCAGGGGATCTTCCCAACCCAGGGATCAAACCCAGGTCTCTCGCATTGCAGGTGGATTCTTTATCAGCTAAGCCACAATGAAAGCCCAAGAATACTGGAGTGGGTAACCTATCCCTTCTCCAGCAGATCTTCCCAACTCAGGATTCGAACCGAGTCTCCGGCACTGCAGGCGGATACTTTACCAACTGAGCTATCAGGGAAGCCCGGATATGTCCTTTGTGACAGATTTCTTTCTAATCCAGGTCCTGGTCATTTTTATTTTTTCTCTTTTTCACCTGTTTCTACCCTGTTCTCAAACTTATGGATGAAATCACTTTAGGCAGCCAAGAAAATAGGTTGAGACATGAAAAAGTTCAGTTTCCTAATTTATCAATACACTGATGAAATCTACTGTCTTCTTCCCGTAGCATACACTGCATGCATAAGAACCAATTACTTAGCATCCACACCTTTATGTGAATGCTCTGGACGTAAAACACTGCTCAGGCCACTGTGGGCATTCGTAGTCCTAAGTAGTTTTTCTGATATCCCTGCTTCCCCAGGACCCATTATTCTTATTTTTTATTTTTATGCCTCTCCTCAGATGATTCTCAAATCAAAGGGTTCTATCAGTAACTTCTTGTCAGGTAGTAAAGCTCAGATTCTGAGGGTTCCAGAGCTAGGGATCTTGTTTATGCTTTTGCAGGACCAAAGAATGAGGAAACCCGAGGAAGCAGACACATGCCTCTAATCCCAAGTGTCAGGGAAAGCTATGGCCAAGTTAAAAGGCCATTTATTAATTTTTACCTTCCACAATACTAGAGGGAAAGAAGGGACCCAACATACTGATGTTGGTTACCTTACTAAGAGCTTATATTTTCTGTCAGTCTTTGACTATATCTAAGAACTTTACTGAGGGGATTGAAGAAGCTCAGGAAAATAGACTTTAATTGAATGCAGATTTATATAGGAAAATAATGAACACTTCCTTCCTTACTAAAAAATCTGCTTATTATTGGGGAGAAGGAGTGTTTCAGTGGGATAGGAGGTGGTATAAAAATGGCAACATCTAAAATTCAGCATTCATGGCATTTTAGGCAATAATTCACCCTCAGGAAAAGTATTTAATAAAGCAGAATCAAACCTGCTGCTCATAAGAATTTTTCTGAAAAGTAAAATTGGCCTGAATCAAGTGCACTTAGTCTGGAGACCACCTTTTTGGTACAATTACTGTATTTTAAACCATGGTTTCATTGTTCCTAATAGTGTCTTTACTCATGAACAGCTAGGAAAAAAAAATATTTCTAGGACATGGAGCTTTGCAATCTTTAGGAAGTGTAGCCCTCTGAAATCCCTCATAGAACTCAAGACCATTTTTGCCACTTTAGTCCCCCATTTACTGCTTACATTATTGCACATGTTTAAGAATAAATAATTTTCTTAAGCAGAGAGGATAAAAAGTATCTTGAGTTCATCATTTTCATATGCTAAATGTGTTTGAGTAATCATGAAACTGTAAGAAAGTGAATTTAGACTCTAAATGTATAGACAGTGTACATTTTCAAGGTAATCTTCACACCCAGTTCAAAGATGCCTTCTCTCATGCCGCCAATAGGCACCACTGTGCCATTCCAGTGCCATTTTTTCATTTCTTCATCTGCAGAGTTTTTTGAAATATTTTTGGTGGTATTATTTTCTGATACAAATAACCATTGTTTAGGGACTGTTAGTATCTCTTTGTTCAACATACTGCTTACATGCCCCGGTGTTTGTTCTGTCCCAGGTCCTAGGCTTAAGGGAATCATTTTTAATTATTAGATTCTTTGTCCCTGTGGTAGGTGCTACCCAGTTTTCCATGTGTTATCAACTAATACTGCGTTTTAGGAAGTGCTTTTTTATGACCCAAGGATTTTAAAAGCAAAACTGTGTTACTTAGCCCAATCTTACTCCAATTTCTGCCTGCTCTAGTCTCTGGAAGAAAGATCACTTTACTTTTTGCCATATTGAGTTATTGAATTTTGATGATTTGAGAAAATCATCAAAACAAGACATAGACTGAAAGAAAGTATTTACAACACATATATCAGATAAAGCACTTGTATACAGAGTAAAGAGCACTTTCAACTCAGTAACAAGACTCCCAGCCAAATTTTTAAAAAATGAACAAAAAATTTGAACTGACACTTCATGAATGAAGATATATAAATGACCAATAAGCATATGAAATGATGTTCAATATAATTATCCAAGATATGCCAATTAAAACCACAATACATTTTAATTTGCTTTATACATAAGGGCTTCTCAATTTCAGCACTTGACATTTTGGGCCAAGTAATTCTTTGCTGTGAGGGGTTGCCCTGTGTGTTGTAGGATGGTTTGGCAGAATCTTTAGCCTCTCCCAAGTACGTGTCAGTGGCAGCCCATCTACCTACCAGTTGTGAAAACCAAAAATGTATCCAGACATTGTCAAATGTCCTCTAGCTGGGCAAAATCACCCCCAGTTAAGAACCATTGCACTACATCCATTTGATTGAAATGAAAAATATTGACTATGCTAAAGGTTGGTGAAGACGTGAAGCCTCTGGAACTCTCTGGTACACTGCTGGCAGTAAAATCTAAAAATGATACAACCACTGTGGAAAACAGTGTGGCAGTTCCTTGCATCCCCGGTGGCTCAGAGGGTGAAGAATCGCCTGCAGTGCAGGAGACCTGGGTTTGATCCCTGGGTCAGGAAGATCCCCTGGAGAAGGGAATGGCAACCCACTTCAGTATTCTTGCCTGGAGAATCCCATGGACAGAGGAGCCTGGCAGGCTACGGTCCATGGGGTTGCAAAGAGTCAGACACACTTGAGTGACTAACACATGCTTATTATATGAGCTGGCCACTCCACTCTAAGTGAAGAAAATGAATACATACATTTATACAAGGCTATTTCAGATCTTTAAGGAATATACTATCCTACTTGGGTGAAAAGCTTTTCATTTCACAGGTTTTTTCTTTGTTGACATATAGTTTCCATACTAAGATCATTTGGCTTACTAGGATCATTTTGCTTCTTTGTGAACCAAAGCTCCTTCAGTGAGGATCTACTGGTGTAGATTCTTACTTTTTTTCTTTTAAAATGTGTTTCTTCCATTCAGTTTCTTGAAAGATAGTTTCATATGTGAATATAATTCAAGAATGTACATTTTCTCTCGGTGTTTCAAAGACACTATTTCCCAATTTCTGACTTCCATTGTTAAAATTAGGTTATTGGTTTAGTTTTTCCTTTGTAGGTAATCTGACTTTTCTCTTGGATAACCTTTAAGATCTTTCCTTTTTCTTGGAATTTTTCAGTTTTACTCTGTCAAAAGATATATATTTCCTTTCAGTTACTCTGCATGGGATTCATTATACTTCCTGGAAAAATGAGGATTGGTGTCTTTAATCAGTTCTGGAAAATTCTCAACCATCATCTCTTAGAATATTGCTTTTCTGCTTTAAGAACTCATTAGATTTATATTAGACCTTCTATTCCATCTTCCATGTTTTTTAATTTTGTCTTTCATATTTTCCATCTCTCTGTGTTATGTGCTACATTCTGGAATATTCAGATTTTCTAGTTTATTAATATTTTTCTCATCTATGCTAAATATGCTGTTTATCCATTGAGTTTTGTTTCAGTTATAAAATCTATATTTAATCCATTTTTAAATCCGTCTTTTTTTATGGTTTATTGTTCCTCACCCATACTTTCCATTTCCTTTAAAGATTTAAGAAATGTATTAAACTGGTATTCTGTATCTATAATTCTAATACCTGAAGTCTTGAAAGTTTGAGTCAGGTGATCATTGTTTCTTCAGACCTCAGTAATGTTGTTTTTTTCCACAGTATGTTTTATTATCATAAGATCATATTCATTGGAATTTTATCTCCTTCAGACATAATCTGCATTTCTGACTGGAGCCTGGGGGACATAACCAGTCCACTTTAACTGAATCCTTGCCTTTTTTGATCGTTAGTTTTCAGTCCAGGTAGGTAAAGGGATTTTAGGCCCCAGCTCCTTATGTGTGAGCCACTTTGTGTTTGAAAGTTTTCAGGGGAGATTTCATCCCTTCAACCAAGAACAGAAGTTGAAACAGGAAAATTTTCTATTTCCTTTTGTAGCTGAGGTGTTTTTCCTAGCTTCAGTGATAGTCTAGCCCTTTGAGGTTGGCATTATGATGGGGTCTCTTGCCCACCCTCCAGTTTCCCAAGTCCTAGTCTTTGCTATCTGTTCCCTATGTTGCTGCTCTGGGTTACTGGGGATTTATAGCTCCCAGCCTATGAATAATCCCTACCTCCTTGGATTCCTTCTATTGGTCATTTTTTACTTCTGAAGATTTCTGTTACTTTGCCAGTTCAGCTATACCTTTTAAATTATATTTCTTACAGAAATATTTGTAGGTGTTTTGTACAACATGAGAAAGAATCATTATTTTGGAGGTTAGTTATTACCCTAATCTGTCAGAGAGTGGTGCTATTAGAGTTCTTTAAGGCTTAGGTCAGAGTGCACTTTTAGTAAACGGCTTGCTACTGTGCTGTCCACATTCTTATTTCTGCTTTTTAGAATTTTTCTGACCGTTTCCTTGTGATCAAATGATTGACTATCATTCTTTTTCTGTCAGTTCAAACAGTAGTCCCTACTTCCTTCTAAATTACTGTGGACTTACAAACTAAATAAATAAGCTAGTTATAATTTTGTACAAAATAAAAGTAAATTATCTCTAAGGTAAACCAAAGGTTTTCCTCTGAGTGCAGTATGTACTCTTTGGTATTAATATATATATTCTGTGGCATCTGTTTAACTTTTTTTTTCTTGCTTATTCTGGATTCTCAAGCTTGTCAAAAAAAAAGTCAATTCAGGTATAAAGAGATATTACTATATTAATAGTCTATAATAATCACCTATTTGGCCGGAAGTACTGATTTTCAAATGTAGAAGAAAATATTTTAAGGGATTTTAATCCCTTAAAATATGTATGTGTAAATACATACATAAAATATGTATAGTGAAGTCACTCAGTCGTGTCCGACTCTTTGCGACCCCTCAGGCTCCTCAGTTCATGGAATTTTCCAGGCAAGAGTACTGGAGTGGGTTGCTATTTCCTTCTCCATGGGATCTTCCCTACCCAGGGATCGAACCCAGGTCTCCCGCATTGCAGACAGACACTTTACCGTCTGAGCCACCAGGGAAGTCCAAAATATGTATGTGTATGTGTAAATAATCACTAGATATAATCCTACTAAATAAATCACTCTGAATTCTATATTTTTTTTTCAGTAGGCAATATGATATTTAGCCACTAAGAAAAGTTACCATGTTTTCTTATGTTTGAAGTCTTTCATACTGACTGATGATAATTGTGTGCCAGTTTGTCTTCATTTATGTTTTCCTTTTTCTCTTTTATATAAAATGTAATGTTTTCTAGATGTTATAGAGCATTTTTATTCTGGCAGTAGCATCAATGGAGAGTCAGTCTAGATTTCCTGGAAAGGAATGATGTTCTAATGAATTGGGTGGTCACAGAGAGTGGGCTGAACAGTCAGTTATACAAAAGAGATTGCAGAGAAAATAGAACAGGGAAGATAGGAAGAGATGAAGAGGAAAGTTCATGGTCCATTGACCTCTTTCCTAATCGACATGCAATCACTGGAATATTAACAGTGAAAAGAATACTAAATCTATGAGATCATCATGGTATAGTAGAAAGAACATGCCCTTGGAGGCAGACAGACTTAAGTTCTAACCTTCACTCAAGCCCCTTGTTTGCTCTGTAAACTTAGGTATTTAACCTCTTTGTCTCGAAGTTTTTCATTTCTGAGGGGCATCCCTGGTGGCTCAGTTCAGTTCAGTTGCTCAGTCACGTCCAACTCTTTGTGACCCCTTGGACTGCAGCATATCAGGCCTCCCTGTCCATCACCAACTCCTAGAGTTTAATCAAACACTTGTCCATTGAGTCAATGATGTCATCCAACCATCTCATCCTCTGTTTTCCCCTTTTCCTCCCGCCTTCAATCTTTCCCAGCATCAGGGTCTTTTCAAATGCCAGCTCTTCACATCAGGTGGCCAAAGTATTGGAGTTTCAGCTTCAGCATCAGTCCTTCCAATGAACACCCAGGACTGATTTCCTTTAGGATGGACTGGTAGGCTCTCCTTGCAGTCCAAGGGACTCTCAAGAGTCTTCTCCAACACCACAGTTCGAAAGCATCAATTCTTCGGTGCTCAGCTTTCTTTATTGTTCAACTCTCACACTCATACATGACTACTGGAAAAAACTATAGCCTTGACTAGACGGACTTTTTTTGGCAAAGTAATGTCTCTGCTTTTTAATATGCTGTCTAGGTTGGTCATAACTTTCCTTCCAAGGAGTAAGCGTCTTTTAATTTCATGGCTGCAATCACCATCCGCAGTGATTTTGGAGCCAAAAAAAAAAAAAATAAAGTCTGTCACTGTTTCCCCATCTATTTGCCATGAAGTGATGGGACTGGATGCCATGATCTTAGTTTTCTGAATGTTGAGCTTTAAGCCAACTTTTTTACTCTTCTCTTTCACTTTCATCAAGAGGCTCTTTAGTTCTTCACTTTCTGCCATAAGGGTAGTGTTATCTGCGTATCTGAGGTTATTGATATTTCTCCCAGCAATCTTGATTCCAACTTGTGCTTCATCCAGCCTGACATTTCGCATGATGTACTCTGCATATAAGTTAAATAAGCAGGGTGACAATAGACAACCTTGATGTACTCCTTTCCCAACTTTGAACCAGTCCACTGTTCTATATCTGGTTCTTACTGTTGCTTCTTGACCTGCCTACAGCTTTCTCAGAAGGCAGGTCAGGTGGCCTGGTTTTCCCATCTCTTGAATTTTCCACAGTTTGTTGTGATCCACACAGTCAAAGGCTTTAGTGTAGTCAATGAAGCAGAAGTAGATGTTTTTCTGGAATTCTCTTGCTTTTTTGATGATTCAACGGATATTGGCAATTTGATCTCTGGTTCCTCTGCTCTTTTTAAATCCAGCTTGGACATCTGCAAGTTCTTGGTTCGCGTAGTGTTTAAACCTGGCTTGGAGAATTTTGAGCATTACTTTGCTAGCATGTGAGATGAGTGCAATTGTGCAGTAGTTTGAACATTCTTTGGCATTGCCCTTCTTTGGGATTGGAATGAAAACTGACCTTTTCCAGTCCTGTAGCCACTGCTGAGTTTTCCAAATTTGCTGGCATATTGAGTGTAGCACTTTCAACAGCATCATCTTTTAGGATTTGAAATATTTCAACTGGAATTCCATCACCTCCACTAGCTTTGTTTGTAGTGATACTTCCTAAGGCCCGCTTGACTTCACACTCAGAGATGCCTGGCTCTAGGTGAGTGATCACACCATCATGGTTATCTGGGTCATTTTCTGTACAGTTCTTCTGTGTACTCTTGCCACCTCTTCTTAATGTCTTCTGCTTCTGTTAGGTCCATACCATTTCTGTCCTTTATTGAGCCCATCTTTGGATTAAATGTTCCCTTGGTATCTCTAATTTTCTTGAAGAGATCTCTAGTCTTTCCCATTCTATTGTTTTCCTCTATTCTTTAGCAAAACCTAGAGTTAGTCTCCAAATATATTTTAATTTCTCTCTAACTTCCTAGGGATGTATAGAATACAATGAAATATTGAGAAGAAGTATACATACATGTATACATTTTTGACAGCACCCTACACTATTGGTAGGAAATCTCCCTATGTTTAGTACATGGTAAGTTCAGGAGACAACTGATATGGCAAGTCAAACTGATGTATTTAAAGTAATTATCTTTTTAGGGAGCTAAAACTTGCAAATGATTTAAGCAGTACTTAAAAAAACAACAAACAAAGTTGTTCTTGAAGATTTTTAGGGAAAATATTAGAAACTGCTTTAGAATACTTTATAAATTTGGCAAGCCAAAAACAGAATGAAGAAAATTCTTCACTATTGTTTCATTGTGTTTTTATGTTTCTACTTCAAGTAACTGTCAATTTAAGCAAATACTTAGGTTTGAGCTAAACATTACAATGGTGAAATCTGTAACTCTGAAAAATTTCTTCTAAACCCTCAAACTTGCTTCTCTCAAGGATATGTATTGAGTAATAGAAATGAAAAAATTTTACATAGAATGACACTGTACAATTTGTTGTTTGCTTGCTTGTTTCAAAGATTATATTTGTATGTGGTTGTTTTTAATCATATTTTACATTTTTGGATCTGGACTGCAGCATTTTCTTCTTTGGTAGGTACCCCCTCTCGAATCCCCTCATGAATTTTAGAACCAATATTAGGGAATTTAAAAAGAGAAGAATCTTATACATATTCTTACCCTTATCCTCCATCCACAAATAAGAAAGAAAATTTCCCACAAAATTCTATATACTATTACAAATACAAAAATATTTTCAAGATAACTTTAATGTATACAGTGTCTGGCACAATAAAAATGAAAATGAAATTATCATGACATTATTAAAATTGGATATATTTTGTTAAAGGTTGATGAAAGGATTTTATCTTTCTTTATGTTACTTTTAACCCAGGACACTCTAATCTGTTATATAACTTGTCTCTGCTCTGACTCTGTATAATTTAAAAACAAAAAAACACACATTGAAGGTTGGACTTCTTTGGTATCTGGAGTGGTTGAGGCCTTACCTCTTTGTCTGCTTTCTGATTGGCTGAAAACTGTTGCTAAGCTTGTTTCTTTGTTCTTTGGGAAAGTCAAAAGTTGAGTGTGACCTATTTGAACTGTATCCTGCTGCTTTTGACTCTGCTTTTGCCTTCCTCCTGATCCATATGCTTTTTTCTGATATTTTTTGAAGTTTAGATTTTTTTAACCCATCAATTTGTAAATTTAGTGTTCTATATTTTAAGGTTTTAAGATTTTAGTTGTACCTTTATAATGCACAAATTACTATGGTTTAATTTTTAAAAATCTGGTTGAATACTTGAAAGTTGAATTTTCTGTCAGAAAGCATGTTCTCATTGTAAAGAGTAAATAGACTATTTAAAGACCTGCCTGTCACAAACACAAAAGATTAGCTTGGAGATCAATAATATCCTTATTGTTAATAGAAACAATTCCAAAGATCATCATTGAAAAATTTAGTAGGTCAACTTTTTGTGTTTTAGGTTAAAAGCTACTATTGATCATATTGGCATGTATGTTACTAAAGGATAAGACTGACTTTATTCATGTTTCTGGAGAAGGGCTAGAAGAATTGATAGTCCTTTCAGTTATAGACCAAATCCAGGACAGCTTAAATAAAAGTTGTACTGGAAGACAAGTTTGGTTTTTCATTCAGTAAACAATAATCAAATCATTGTGGTTATAAGAGTCTTTCCTCTAAGGCTCTATTTGGCATTGATGGGAATGAGACTTTGAACTAGATTTTCCCTAGCACTCCTTTAGAACCAGCATAAATCCTAGGAACATTCTCTGAACCTTAAAGCCTGACCTAAGCCTTGGATGAACAACATTGGGAGCTACAGACTAGACGGATTTTCTAAACCTACTGGGAGTTCTAGTGAACAGAACAGGAGATGTGGCATGTATATAAAAGTAATATTCACGTCTGATTTTTTTTTTTTGTCAGCATAGTCTTTAGTGAAACAATATTATCAGGATTCTGATTTATATACAATATCTAAAACTGGTGTTTTACTAATAAATGATCTCTTTAAAGTTCATATAAGTTACATTATTAAGCCAATTAGTGAGAACAATGAGGCTATCTTATGTTTTAAGCAAATTTGAAATAAAGGGGTTATGGATTATAGTTACTGTATTTCTGTATTTTCTTATATTCATAATATCAGAGAAGTCTATATTCACACAGCAAAGTACCTACATGCTGTGGCAGCCCACTCACTACTATAATTTTACTCATTGAGCAGAGGCAGACAGGCATGAATTTTTTTTAAAGGAAAGAACACACAAACTATATCCTTCCTTGTCACTGACAAATTTATAAGAATGTTCAAACGTGTACTCACAGAGAAGATGGAAAAAGTTTTATTTACTCCAGTATCTAAATTATTATTTTGATGGTTTCCAGTGCATTTAATGTTTATATATGTTTGTAGGTTACCTTGAAAAAAAAAAGCTCAAAACTAATGTTTCATAATATCTTTAAAGTACTTGCAAGAAATACAATTCTGAAATCACTAGTAATGTACAAAGAAGCCTGGTATAGGAGGAGGCCAGGATCTGGTTAGCTTAAAGCATATAGTTCTTGATAAAATCAGGAATTATATTCACAGAGTAGAACTTTAAAGCTGAAGTAAAGTTTGAGAGCTCAAGAAGTTCAGGAACCCTTCATTTTAAATTTGAGGGGATTAAAACTAGAAGGGTTGTTAAGAAATTGCCATACCTTCTGGGTTTTTGTTTTTCTTACTTGTTTGGTACCCACCCCCCCACCCCCCCACCCCCCGCCTAGAGTTGGACAGTGAAGTAGATGATTCCCTATTTAATGTTCCCTGACAGAATCCCAAGCTATCTGCCAATCTGTGTGACTTACACAAGAGGTTTAAGTCTAAATAAAATAGATGTCCAGTCTCAAATTAAGATATTTCTGCTTGCCCATAGATTTAAGAAACTAAATGCATATAGTTGGCATTCAGTAAATATAGATAATAAATGACTGAATACTAAGTGTTTACGTAGTATTAAGATTTCTGTTAATTGGTAAAATAACAGCACTGACATCCATACATAAATCTATGCCCAAATATATTTTTTTAATTAAAGATATAATGAGTTTAAAAAGAATACTACCTTCTCCAACTTGTAACGTCTGAATAAAATCCTATTTTTGTATTTTTCAATTATTTGCCAAAAATTAGGAAAATCAGATTTTTCTATCACTACAAATGAAATGATCTTGAATTCTGTTTAAACTTAAACTCATGTAAAAAAAATAATTTTTAAAGTTGCATTATTCTTTTTTTGAGTATTTTTAGCTAAACAGAAAGATAGTAGTAACAAGTGAAAATAAATTTATATGTGAACTATGATGTCCTGAATGTACTCACATCCTTTGCACAAAGGGAAACGTGGCCTGCAGAGGTGCAGTGAGGGTTTTGGAGGGCAGAAGAACAGATGAGAAAGTACAGTGAAATGCCGTTATTTCTGAAACACTTGATAGCATGCAAGTAGTTTGTAGATGTGGCCTTGTACTTTGTGACCAAGTTAAAGATCTACAACTTAATACCCTCTTGAAAAACAGGAGATCTCAGGAGGCGGCAAAGAAAGAAGGTGATTTAAAGGATTAAAGGACCTTCAACTAAAGATTGTCACAAAGGAACTGAGGGTTCTTTGAGCTATGTTAGAAAAACATGTATTATTGAACTCTATTCACTGCTTGGTAGTACTAATCATGGTGAAGGGGCATGGATAGAGAGGTCAGGATAGCTGTTATAAACAAAAAATAACTTGCTTAAAAGATTTAGAACATTGTCATTAGGATTTTGTTTCTTTGAATGAAAATTATCTCTAGTATGAATGAAACATTCAAAATTCAGACATGATTAAGCTGATGACTTACTAATATGCATTTAGCCTAAACTCTTTAACTGTGGGTAAATTCAGTTCTATAAAGTCTGTGTGGGCTCAGGATAAGTTGAAGACACTAAGTTTGATTTTATTCTGTTTTGGAAAGACAATTTTTTAATATTATGCCAGACCAATATATTCCTTGGACTTAAAATTATAGGTTACATATGTAAACCAGTTATTGCCTAGTGCCCACAAAGAGAAGCATTTTGAGAATTTAAAAATATTTTCACATATGTTTTTAGGTAGAGATTAAATCTGGCCCCTCCAAAACTACTTTAAATATAACATATATGCATAGTCTGAGAAATATTTCTACTTGAACATGTCATACATTAAGTATCTTCCATTACTTTTTTTTTTAAGTTGGTATCTTACCAACTTAAGTTCATAAGTTGAACTCCTAAGAACATATGGGAAAAAGTCCTAACTCTCAACTTCCCACTACACTCACCTTTTTCCTGAACCTTGTCCTATTCCAAGTTAAACCTTTTCCTTCTTATTTACCTCAAAACAATGCTGAAAAGTAATTAGCCTCTAAAAGTTGTAATGAATGAATTCTTCCATTTAACTTTGGTATCTCAACTGTCACTTTCTTTCCTGATATTTCACTTTAGATAAGCCTGTGGATGTTTAAAGCCAGACTTGGGCTTTAAAATGTTCGTAAATTTGTCAAACAATGGTATGAATACAGGCAGTGTCTGACTTGTAAGTACCTGCCTGACTTAACAAGTGAGCCATATGTACCATTGCCCAAACCTTTATAGCCTCTATCTTGGCAGTATAGGAGAACAGGAACAGAAAAATCAAAGGAGCTTGGGAATACCTGGGGTTCCTGATGAGAAGAGACAATGAAAAATACAATTAGCTTGTTAGAGCTGGAAAGGACAAGTTGATTCCTAAGCAGAGCCTGCCTGCCTGCCTAAATAGTGACCCCAAAGCCTCCAAGAGTGTTTGTCTGGATGGCCCAAATCTTTTATAATATGAATGTTGAAATTCATTTTTAAGCTTTCAGTTGAGTTAAACTTCTTTTTCAATGGAATCATCTCTGTGGTGTTCATTCATTACATTCTTATTGAAGGTCTACTGTGTGCTGGGCACTAAGACATTGGAAATACAGCAGTGAACAAGACAAATATTCTGATATTACATTCTATTGAGACAGACTAAATTAGCATGAAATGTCAGTCCCTCATACAATAATAGGTATGAGTTAGTTTAAGAAACCTATTCTCTTTCTAATACCTACCAGTTATTCTAAGAAAAAGAGTGGTAATGTGAGGAGCAGGTAGGAGGTTGGGTAGACTCAGGTGAGTTATGTAATAGGGGAGTTTGGGGTAGCATGAAGTCAGCAAAGGTCTGGGAAGACACTGAGGAATGATAGGGATAGAGAAATAGAAGAAAGCAGCTCTCAAAGACCAAGACCACTGATTGCATGATTGCTTTTTACTTTTCTTTTTTTTTTAAACCAGATCTCACCCTGAGATAACTAGATCTCACAAAAGGGATACATTTTTCTTTCTTCCTACCTTCTTCTCTTGCTATCAGAATCAAGAACGTAGGCTAACACACAATTATTCTAATTTTTAAAATATTCATTAAAAGCAGCAGCCTAGCTTATGCTGCTTTGGATTCAGACAGACCTAGGTTCTAAACTCAGTCTACTTTTACAACTTTGGATGAATTACCAATATTTTACATTTCTGTTTTACAGATTTTTAAAATAGAAATAATTGTATCTGCCTTACATGTGTAAAATCCTTAGTGTCTGATATTTTGGTCTTTTTATCATTAGTCTGGAAAGCCTGACCATGACTTAGCATGCTTATTCTTTTAGGAAAGGGATTTTCTAATTTAAAACTACTGACACTATTTGGAATATTACTTGTTTACAAATATGAGTGCTGGTCTGTTTCTAAAACCCTATATAAAAATTTAAAACTGTTCATTTCTAAAAGAAACCCTGAAGGAGAAAAGAGAGCAAAAATTTGTCAACATTCTTGCTTCTTTATAAGTAACATAATTCTAAAAATTAAATTGAAGAAGTGAAAAAAGTAGAGGACAAATAAGAGAAACGATCTCAATGTACCCAAAACATGCTGTTGAAAGGAAAAAAGTGCTTAGCAGGCAAGCTATATATAAGAAACAGGAAGATATCAACTAGAGGAGGAAAATCTAGACAAAATTAGTAAGCAGAAGTAATATTATAAACCAGAATTCATTCCAAATAAAAAATGTTTTAAATGACAATAGGGCATTTTTTTCAAGAAGCTTAAACTACATAAATCTAACAAATCCCACTCCCATTCTTAAAGGAGTTGTTTGGTTTAATGGCTGAAATCATTGTTATGTGTGTCTAATCAATTATTAAATATTTCTATTCTGAAGAATAGATCTACATATCTACAGTACTTTAATTCACTTTCAATTTCTTTAGTTAATAAAAAAAAATTCAAGGTTTAATATGTGGCCAATGAAAGTGTAATTACACCTTTTGCCCTGACTAGTATTCTATTAAAAGATATCTATTCTTTTTCATGAATTGACTATATTTTTAAAAGTCTAATGGGTTTAGGGAAGCCACTTGGTCAAGAGAGCATACAATTTGAGATTTATCTCCTGAATTTCAAAAACAAGAGTATAAGGCATCATTTCCTTTCTCAAGTGCATGGTGGTTGCATGCTTAGTCATGTCTGACTCTTTGTGACCACGTGGACTATAGCCTGCCAGATTCCTCTATCCTTGGGATTTCCCAGGCAAGAATACTTGAGTGGGTTGCCATTTCCTACTCCAGGGGATCTTCTCGACCCAGGGATTGAACCCATGACTCCTGTGTCTCTTGGATCAGCAGGTGGATTCTTTACCACTGTATCACCTACGTAGCCCCAAGAGAGACAAATCTACCTTCATCCCTGCACTTTGCTTCATTTCCATTGTTCTTCAGAACACCATCTTGCCTTTGCCACAGTTACCTCAACAATCTTCATAACACATCTTTGTACCTCTAGTTTTGCCTGAACCTTAGCTGAAATGCAAATTTGATGTCATTACATTCTTTAAAACTTTTAGTAACTCCACAGTACTCTTAAAAATGAAATTTATTGTCTTTAATGAATCTTAAACAAGGTCCCTCCTTACTGTTTGACCTAAACTCCATCCATTACTCTCCAAACTCTCTGCTCTAGACACCAGTGAGTGAGTGAGTGAGTGAAAGTTTCTCAATTATATCCAGTCTTTGCTTCCCCCATGGACTATACAGTCCATGGAATTCTCCAGGCCAGAATACTGGAGTGCATAGCTGTTCCCTTCTCCAGGGGATCTTCCCAACCCAGGGATCAAACCCAGGTCTCCCGCATTGCAAGTGGATTCTTTACCAGCAGAGCCAGCAGGGAAGCCCTCCAGACACCAGTTGTTGTTGTTGTGTTACTCGCTCAGTCGTGTCTGATTCTTTGCGACCCCATGGATTGTAGCCCACTAGGCTCCTCTGTTCATGGGATTCTCCAGGCAAGAATACTAGAGTGGGTTGCCATTCCCTTCTCCACCAGACACCAGTGAACTTCCTTTATTCAGCTTCCCTCTCCCCTGCCTCTGGGCCTTTGCACAGTGCTAGTTTCTTTGCGTAGAACTCTGTCTTTACTCTCCCAAACACTCCACCAATTTTCTTTCCAAGGCCTCTCTATTAATCCTCTAAGCCCTAGCTCAGATATCACTTACTTCAGGAAGCCCATCTTGAACCACCAGTCCAAGTCTGGACTCTAATGCTTCATGGGTCTCTGCTCAGATCAAGTCATTTGACACCACTCTTGTTTTTCACATGGGCGTACCATGGGCTTCCCTAGTAGCTCAGACGGTAAAGCGTCTGTCTGCAATGCAGGAGACCCAGGTTCGATCCCTGGGTTGGGAAGATCCCCTGGAGAAAGAAATGGCAGCCCACTCCAGTATTCTTGCCTGGAAAATCCCATGGACTGCGGAGCCTGGTAGGCTATGGTCCATGAGGTTGCAAAGAGTCCAACACGACTGAGCGACTTCACTTTCACTTTCACCATCTTGTTCTGGGGCAATTAGCATTGAGATCATTATTATTAATGTCAAGTGCAAAAACCTCACTTTGATACAGTTGAGTTGGGTAGGTTAACCCCCAACATTTATGTATGTGTGTGCTCAGTCCGTCCAGTTGTGTCCAACTCTTTGTGACCCCATGGACCATAGCCTGCCAGGCTCCTCTGTCCATAGGATTTTCCTGGCAAGAATACTGGAATGGGTTGCCATACCCTCCTCCAGGGGATCTTCCAGATCCAGGGATCAAACTTGCTTCTCCTGGTCTCCTGCATTGCCAGGTGGATTCTTTACCACTGAGCCACAAGGGAAGCCCATTTATGTATGTATGTATGTATGTATGTACGTTTTTGGCCATGTCTCATAGCTTGCAGGAGCTTAGTTCCCCAACCAGAGATTGAACACACATTCTCAGCAGTGAAAGCATGTGGTCCTAACCATGTAGCCACTAGGGAGTGCCCAGAACATTTTTAGAAAAAAGGAGAAATTCAGAATTACTATTACTTCTTGGATTAGATGTCAGGATTCTTCATTGAAGAAATAAAATGTTGAAATGAAATGTTTAAATAGCAGACTTTGTAAATAGCCGCTAGCCTATAATGATAGCCTATGGTAAATATCAAAAGCATAGTCCTTTCCAATTACTAATTGGTGTTCAGGAGATTTATTACATGCTTAGCACTGGAAGTTCATTAAGAGAAGCACCTTCAGGATATCTGGCCAACTCAAGTAGTGAAATCTTTGGAAAATACAAACTCTTTATTAAATGATTTGTAAAAAATCTCAGAAATGAGATCTGCATAATATTTGCAGGTCAATACAGTTGTTGGAACTCTTGGTTAATAGATTTATTTGGAGGCAACCTTTTTATGTTATAGAAGAGAGTGACTAATTCAGTTACTGCTCGATCAAAAAGCAAAAATTAGTACTATCTAATGACTTGAAGGGCCTCGATAGGACTGAAATAGAATATATTAAAATTAATTTTCTTTTTATGTAAGGCAGCATCAAAATAAACTGAAATTTTCTTTAAAAAAAAAAAAAAGAAATCCTAATGGGAGCTTCCTATTAAATTTCAACATATGTATCTTCAAAATTTATGAATCATGAAGTATCAGATATGAACATATATATATATACACACATATGAATATATACACATGTACACACACAGTTTGCAGTTCTAATTTGCATTTAAATGTTTTAAACCACTTTTGCATTGGCTAGATACATGCTTTTCCCTTGCCTCTCATTAAAAAAAACAGTAAGGCAAACCTTCTCCATTTTGCAAATAATATAATTTTAATATCAGACAAGGTTATGCCCAACTAGACAACTAACCCTCACTGCTGTTTTCTTTCCAGAAAATAAAATCACAGCTCAACTCTTCTAGAACCAGAGTCATCATTTTTCACATACTTCCCTCATTAAGTAGCTTTATCGCTCACAACCCTTACATCAAGTCATTTATGTTTCCAAGTTACTCATGTACAATCAGTTTATCTTGGAAGGTATGTCATATAGCTGCAAATTGGATGATTTTCTGTGTTTACTTTTGCCTGTTTGTGGCTGAGTGGGCATTAGATTATACAGTTTTGTTGTTATTGTTTTGTGGCTCTGCTCAGAGAAAGAGCACTTGGACGTCTCTGTAGCCTTATTCTGTGTTAATTATTAACCTCCAATTGCTTTTCTTGACCACGTATTTGGGTGCTTCAGCAATTTATAAAAAGTATATTAGAACATATAATCTTATTTATCTGGAGACGATAAATAAAAAGTAACCATTTTAACATTCTGCTTTTAAAATGTGACAGTTTAAGAGCTAAAAAAGTAACTCAGTTTTCTCTGAGACATTGTAACCTCTAAGACTGAAACTTAATATTCATCTATGAGCGGGTCCATATTCATTGACTTAAACTCCACTTGTTTCTGATAGAATGTTCCAACTTTTTTTTTTTTTTTTTAACCTGAGCATGTAAGGTTGAAAATACAGGGCAAACATGCAAAAAGAGATCTAATTTAGGAGTTAATTTATTTTTTTTTTTAAAGAAGTTAATGGAGCCCTAAGCTAACAGTTATGACAGAAGACTTGAGAGATTTGTGTTTCAGATCCAACAATGTCAGTTGTGTTCCTTTATGATGTGTTTTTTCAAGTTCCTCATCGGGTTTCAGAGAGAGATTCTTTCTTTAGATCCAGGGTACTTATGAGGAAACATTAGAAATTTAAATGCTTTCGAATATACTTGGGAAGAAGAAAATTTAGAGATCTGCTGCCAAGGCTTATTATCTGTGTAGGAGAGTTGATACTTAGTTTCTACATAGTTTACCAAAAATAATTTTTAACTGAATGTAGGTCATGGTCTCCTGCTTGTTTCTGTATTTTATGGTCCAATCAGCTTTGTTTGGGCATTTTTTGGAAAGAAAGAAGGGAAATTTCAAGACTTCATAAAATGTGAAGCAAATTTGATTTCCTCCTAGTGGTGTCGGAGTCAGCCTAGAGGTTGGTTGCCCTTTGGCAGGTAATTGGACCTGAACGGGTGGATGGAGGGCAGGCTCTCGGCTGCTGATGCTGGGACAGGGGTACACATTTGCCTTTCACTGAAGCCCGACAGTTCAGGGTGCACCTTCCAGCCACACTGTAGGCCCACATCCCGGCAGACCAAGCCCACTAGGGACCAGAGGATTGAGCTCCTTGGGGGAAGTACAGTCCCTCTACGGTCCCTAGAGGTTGTTTTTTGCCGGGCCGTACTGACTGCCCCCGCCAGGGCCCGCCCCTCCGCGCCGAGGAGGCGGGGCGCCGCGGCGCTGAGGGCCCCCACTGGCTATCGCGGCCGCCCACTCAGCTGAGTGACGGCAAGGGCGGGGCCGCGTGGCTTGTTTGTTTGCGCCGCCCCGTTCCGCCCCGCGCCGCCTCGGCCATCAGCGCTGACTGAGGCTGCAGCTCATATGTAGGCTGGCCGCCAGCCCAGCGCTCTCCTCTGCGCTGTTGCGGTACCTCTGCGCATCCGCCACTGTCCCTGCGCCGACATGCGCCTGGCTACAGCCGCGAACGAGGCGTATACGGCGTCTCTGGCCGTCTCGGAGCTGCTGGGCTGCAAGCAGTGTGGTGGGAGCCGCGGCCAGGACGAGGTACCTGGGCGAGGGACCGGGCGAGAGGGCGGGTACCCAGCCGACTGTCTGGGCTGCACAGAGTCGCGTCGCTTCTCTGCCCTCGCACCCTAACAGCTTCGGAGAACGCTCCCCAGGGAGGGCGCCTCTGGAGCAACCGCCCGGCCGGCGCCCTGCCCAGCGGGGCGTGGCGGGCTGGCCCGCGCCCCTCAGGTGAAGGGGCGGCCAGTGGTGGGTTGGGGGGGACGTTTGCCACTGCGAGTCGTCTCCGGGCAGAAAGTGCCACGGCTGGAAGAGAAAGCTGTCTGGATCATTTAAATGGAAGTCTCCAAAACGTAAATAACGTTGTCTTCTGTACAAGTCTCCACAAGTCAGAAACCAAACAAACTCTAGTCCCGGGGTGGAACAGCCTATGGATTTTTTCCCCCTCAACGTCTTGTCAAAACAGATTATTTGGTGACCCTCACTCTTTGCCTTTTACTTTAAAAAAGAAAAAAAAAAAATGCATCTCAGTCAGTTTTGCCTAGAATAACTATGTTCTGCCAGCTCTATGACGTTATGCACAGCGTTTACTCTTGTTTATTAATATTTCTTTTGTGTCTGAATTGGCCTTCGGAAAGAGCTATTTAATTGTGACATTTTGTATTTTTACCAAGTGGTTACAAAGAGGGCACCAGTTGAATATCCTGCTGCATGCAGGATCTAGTTCCCTGATCAGGGATTGAACCCAGGGTCCCTGCATTGAGAGACCAGAGTCTTAGCCACTGGATCACCAGGGAAGTCCTGTAGGACCCCAATTGAAAGTTACCAGTACAACTTTAACTCAAATTTTAGCCTTTAATTCAAATGGTAGCAAGGGAGAAAGAGAAATAGTAATTAAAATTGAATTGAAATCAGATTGTTTTAAGTATTGACTTAGTTCAAGAAATGTAAATACCAGGTAATTTCTCTGCACTATTGCCCACTAAAATGACTGTTAGTTTTATATGTTTTTTTGTAAATGGAGTCAACACTATGAGTATACCACATATATTCAATATAAACATAAATGAAGAACACTTTCTCCTGAAGGTTGTAGAACACCAAACACTTCTGTATTTTAACATTCATGTTTACATAGCGTGCTCCTTGTTTTCAGATAATACAGCAACCTAAAAAGAGTCTCATGACTGTTGCTTTGAAACTTTACTATAGAGGGAAAACGGTTCAAAAGTGTTGAAATAGCATTTACAATTTCTGTTTGCAGGCCATAACAGATCTTTTGTCATTTTGAGAAGTGAGCCTCATGATTGTGCTTGAATCTGTTCTTTCTTAGTGGTATTTGTGTGTAGAATCCTGGTTCTTGCCCAGATCTAGAATCTCTAAATATAGCCATGTAAACTAGAAGATAAAGAGATACATTTTATCTTACACATTGATTACAGAGCCTATGGGATTGTGTTCAGGAGACCAGGCAGCTTTGTGTAGTTGTATTTCAGTTTTAAAACGTCCAACATGTGGGAAGATAAATTAGGAAGTAGTGCTTTATAAGAAAACTATTCACTTTACAAAATAATTAATAACAGAACTCTTTCAAATAGCAAACTTCCACAGTGCCTTTAAGTTAAAACACCTTCCAGAAATGGAACCCTGACTAAAGTGTAGGGCACACATAAGAGCCTAAGTCAGCCTTATAAATCCAGTACTTTGAAGTCAGTTGAGTTTTTATTTTTCTAGGATGTAGTTCATAGAATACCAGACACTGGGAAAAGAGATACCTGAACTTTAAATATTTCTAAATTCCCTATAAGAGTTAGTGACAAATTTAGAAGAAGCATTAGTACATTTTGTTTTAGTACATAGGAAGATTTCTTTATAAGGCCTTAGGATTTCTTCATTTCTATTTAAAAATTTCAAATGTCAAAAGGCTAGCACACAGCTATAGGCAATGATTCTCATAAACAAGGGAGAGTGGGATGGGAACTCTTATTTTTTTACACAGTATATTTTTGCCTTGTTGAAATGTGTTTCAAAAAGAACTGCTTTTGTAATGTTTTACAAATCAAAGTTAGCATCATTGTTGCTATTATCAGTATTAAGAGATCTAGATAGTTTTAAAATGCACCAAGTGCAGTGAGAAAAAATAAAATGATTCAAGAGATCTGATTGTTGTTACTTTTCAAATGGATAGATGTGTAAGCCAGTAAATGCTCTCATTTTGCGTTTGTGACAAATTGTCCATTCCTTTGCTAAAAGATATTTATATAGATTCATAAGTGTATCTGACAAACTTGAAAAATCTGATTAGAACAATACATTCAGTACATAAACAGATTTACACAGTGAATATATTACAGTCATCAGTCATTCTGTGGTATTGTCAACATTTGCTGAGAATTTTCATGTTGTGAAAATTAGTATGTTAGTATCATACACTGGAGAGGAAACAGATACCACGTCAGAGATTTGCAGAAATGTTGTGATAGCAGAAGCTGTTGCTGTCTCTTTCAAAGATGCTGATTAGGAGGACTGTTGAGAGGAGAACTGTTGGTTCCCATGTTAGATTTCCCAGCCACACCTTCACCAAGAACCAGTGAGGTTTTGTGTTGTGATTAGCATATACATCTGCTTCACAAGGTCATTAGCTGTTGGCAACTTCTGCCTCCTTGAGTCTAAATTGGCCAAAATTTGTTCTAAATCTGTAATTCAGTTTCTTAGATACGTATGAAGGCACAATTGAAGTAACCTTTAGGAAGTTATGAAAGGCACTTAGTTTGGCTTTCCATAAGCCAACTATTGAATACCCATAGTGCCTTAAAAAAAAAAAAAAAATCAACACCTGCTAGAAAACAGGGTAGCAACTATTTTGTCATGTGACTAGGAAAAGAAGTGTTTCAAAAGTGAGTTTTCCAGTAAATTGAAACTTTTAACCCTTTAGAAGTTGAGAATGCTATTGTATAACAACAGTGGTATCTAAAAGGACCTTTAAGTATCAAAAACTCTTAAAGAAACTCTTGAGAGTAATTAAAGACAGGAACTCTAGAAAACAGACTTCATGGATGTTTTCAAGATAACTGTCACCTGTTTACTTTTTCCAGAAGTTAGAGAACAGTTTGTGTGCAATGGGAAGCTAGATGGAATCAATTATCTGCTTTCTGATAGAATCTGAATTAGGATAAATTGAGATACAGCTCAGAGCTCATATAATTGTTTTACCTAGAACTAGCCTTAAGTAAAATAATGAAATTAGAGTATTGAATATCAGAGACTCCTTTCCATTCCTTTCCTTCAGTTTTTCTTTTCTGTCCCCTGCTTTCCTGTTAGACTGGTACCTCATCAAGGAATGAATGTGATCTTAACACTGAGAGGTTATTAGCATAAAAAGTGAAAGTCGCTCAGTCAAGTCTAGTTCAGTCATGTCCGACTCTTTGTGACTCTGTGGACTGTAGTCTGTGGAGTTCTCCAAGCCAGATTACTAGAGTGGGTAGCCTTTCCCTTCTCCAGGGGATCTTCCCCACCCAGGGATGGAACCCAGGTCTCCTGCACTGCAGGTGGATGCTTTACCAGTTGAGCCAAAAGGGAAGCCCGGTTATTAGCACAGTAGGTCTATAATCCATTCCTAAGAATGTTTGCTTTTTCTTAACATCCTGTTTTAAAACAATTTTTCACTTAAAAAAAAAAAATTTGTAAAGGAACTGGGAAGGAAAGGTTTGACCTGTGAAGGCAAAGAAGAGGGGAAACAGTGATACCAATATAGCTACTAAATTTGGCTATAGGGATAGACTTTCAAAGACTTGAGAATTATGTAGGATCCCCTTGGCACACCTATAGGAAAAGATTCCATTTCTGAAACATTGATAGGCACTTGCTTAGAATTATAAAGCTGTTGTAATATTAATAGTTTGATATATAAACTATTTGGTATAGAAATAAAACCAAAATAATATACTTCAATCCCTTTGTTTTGAAGCCTGTGTACTAACAATCTGGTCTTATTTTTAAAAATACACACATACACACAATCCACATACTGCTAATGTATGTGGTAAGATAAAGTCCTAGAAATGGAATTTCTAATTTTTTTCCTTTCCTCACAAATAGTAATATATGCACTTTGCCTTTTTCCCCCCTACATAATATATCCTAGAGATCTTTTAAAGCCAACTTGTATACAACTGCTTCATTCTTTGTAAGGACCTCATGCTGTTCTAGTCTATGGTCATACTAAACTTTATTGAAACAGTCCTCTATTGATGAGCACTTAGGTGGTTTTATATCTTATATAATTGTGAACAGTGTGACAGTGATTATACTTTTACATATGACATTTCAAAAATGTGAGCATAAGTTAATGTCTAGGATGGAATTGTCAATTAGGGTATGTAACTTTTAAATTTTGATCGGTATTTCAGATTGCCCTCCTGGAAGTTGCAGTAATTTGTACTTCTTATATATTTCTTGATCTTTTTTCCTTACATTTCAAAACAGTCCCATCAGAGATATATAAGTGTTGAATAGCTCTTTCTCTACCCCTTCTCCAACATAGTCTATCATCAAACTTTTTGATCTTAAGCAGTCTTTTAGGTGAAAAATTGTATCTCAGTGTAGTTAAACAGCAGTTGTTTTGTGAAGATGGACCATTTTTTCAGACGTTTATATTTCCTTTTCTTTGAACTGTTCATGTCCTTTGTTCATTTTTTTCTATCAGGTTCTTGGGGGGTTTTCTTAGTGATTTGTCATTATGTATTTTTTTAAAAAGCCCTTGTCTGTGTGAGTTGCAAACGTATTTCCAAGTTTTCTGTTTGTTTAACTTTATATAATGTTTATTTTTCCCATATGAAAGTATATTTATGTCATCAAACTTATCAGTCTTATGTTTTGTGACTTCTGGGTTTTGTTGCATTTTTAGATCTAACTCCACAAGTATTTTCTTCGAATATTGTAATTATTTTTTAACTTACATATGATTTATTGTGAAGTAAAGTATGATTTAAGGTTCCAATTTCACTTTTTTCTGAGTGGGTCTTCAGTTGTATCAAAATCATTTTTTGAATAATCCATTTCTCTTCCTTTGAAATGACATCTTTTTGTATACTAAAGTTGCAGGAATAGTATAAAATGAATAATAAATCCCTGAAAAGTGGGGTGTGTTGCTAAAATGCATTTTGTTTAAATAAGATGGTAAAGAAATTAAAAAGGGTAAATATTAATTTTAGCCTTGAAATCTTGTCCAGAATATTTTCTTTGAAATGTATGTAATTAGATCAGAAGTTCAGCAGTTAGAAAGGCCAACAGAGTCATCATTTTATATAAATAGCTGCATTTGTGCCAAGATTCTGTATTGAATAGAAGGAATGTGGGTTTTTTCTTGCATTTATTATAGTATGTTAAATTGAGACACATAGATAGCTGGACCAGTAAATTTAGTGCCTCCTCAGTGAAGGATACGGTTATTAGACATTACTATCTTCAGTATAAGTCTGTAATTATCAGAGTAAAAAATCACTGACCTCTAATACAAAATTATTTGAAACCTATATAAAATTTTAGTTTGCAAATGGAGCCTACTTCAAATCTGAACCTCGAGTTCTACTGATTAAGATTCTCTTCGATTTTTTCCTGCCTGCCTAAATCAATTCTGCTCAAAAGGTTTCCATTCACTTGGACCAAATTTCTTGAATTGCTGCCATATGTTCTTCTCTGTCTGCATCACTGCGCCCCCACCCCCGCCCCCCACACACCTTTTTTTCTCCTTTAAAAGAAAAGCATCTGGTTTATATCATGAAGGACTTTTGGAAGCAGTAAAGAGAGGGTGGAAATAGTATTTGTATGTAATTATATAAGCAAGGGTTAATATTTAGTTGTTAAAGAAGGTGGGGGTTTGTTTGCCTAGAGACTAGATAGATAGGACATGAACTCAAAAAAAAAAAAAAGGCTGAATTACATTTTGGTTTTGTTTCTATAAGCATATTACATTGAGGGGAAAGCTGGTATGGTAGATTGTCAGTTTTTGTTAACCATACTACATTGTCACACAAATTACAGAATTCTAGGTTCCCTATGTCAAAGGGTAGAAAACCATTTATTCTTAATTAGTTGAGCTCAAAAATATAAGTGAAGTCAATGAGATCCTATAAATTAAAAATTTAAGGAAAACTCACAAAATTAATTTCTCTCAAATTGTTTTACTCAACTACAGAGGAACCGTGTCCTGTAGCACTTTCTCTTTTGTGGGTTTAAATAATCTTTATTTTTCATAATATTTCTGTTCTTGTGAAGTATTATTGTAGATGCAATAATAATTATACTTCTTTCAGTTTAAGACCTCTAGGTAGAGGTTATGACTTTTTCATTTCCTGACAAGACGCACAGGGATTGATATTTTGGTTGGTTGGGTTTTGGATGTATAACCACATTGGTCTTATTTTGTATCACTGTCAATCCACAGGGTTGGCTGCTGTGTGCTGAACTTTCTGTCCTAGACTTTCTGCCAAGTACTTTATGCAAAACTCTGGTTTTAGTGAAACAGGTTTTATTGTTTTTAGTCAGAGTCTTATTATAAACTGTTGTCAGTTATGTGATGCAAAAAGAGGAGCTGATATATATATATGGTCATGAAAACAAACCACCAAAACAAGCCAGGCTCTGTTCAACTGGTTGTTTTTCTCTCCCATTCCTGTGGCCTCAGTTCATGTTGTTTACTGCTAGAGGCCTGAGATGGGGTAATTTTCTCTTCTAGGAACTTGGAATTAGAATTCCTCGACCACTAGGACACGGACCAAGCAGATTCATCCCAGAAAAGGAGGTATGTTGTTTGTGAAAGTACATAGTGAACTCTATGCTTTTAAGGAAAAGCTTTCATGACCCACATCTTGGCATCTGAACAACTGTTGGTCAACAATATGCTTTACACAGAGTTGATCATTGTTAATCATGCTTTGGCAGTGAATCTGTGGGATTAGAAAGCTATTATAGTCCCTTTGATTTCTAGTATTTCATGGCACTTTTCTAACACCCATAATTAGTCAAGCAAAGGCAAGACTTGTTTTTGACCAAGATATGCCACCTGCTTATATTTAGATGTTATTTAAGTGTGCCCATACGCTGAGTTACTTGGTCTTGGCCAACTCCACAGGCTGGTAATCAATGCTAGCTTAGATCTTTAATTCTAAATATGTAAATGCTTCTATGCTTTGTTTTCACAAGGATTGTTTACTGTTAGTTAATTTTGGTTCTCTGTAAATTGTGGGAGAGTAGGTGTTGTTAAAAGGAAAGGCATTAGTGTCTGCAAGCTCTGCAGATTTGATAATCTAAATCTGCTTCTTTATCTGGATTCTGGCCAAGCCTACAAGAAGCCTATCTAGATGGCCCTTGTTGTTTCTCCCCTGCTACATGATATGTGACTTTTATTCTTCTATCTTGCAACCAGTTGAGTTAAACTCGTAGAATTACAACCTCCCTTTCTTTTTTTTTTTTTTAATTTTATTTTATTTTTAAACTTTACAGTATTGTATTAGTTTTGCCAAATATCGAATAACCTCCCTTTCTTAAGCCAAATTTAAGCTGCTTCTGAATGACACACAGAATGCAGTGCATGCATGCTTTATTTCTCCCCCTTCCGTGTTTAACACCGATTTACAATTTCTGTAACCGTGGTTTTCCTCTCTTTCATACAGATTCTCCAAGTGGGGAGTGAAGACGCACAGATGCATACTTTATTTACAGATTCTTTTGCTGCTTTGGGTCGTTTGGATAATATTACCTTAGTGATGGTTTTTCACCCACAGTATTTAGAAAGTTTCTTAAAAACTCAACACTATCTACTGCAAATGGATGGGCCATTACCCCTTCATTATCGGCACTACATTGGAATAATGGTTTGTAAACATTCAGTGAAAAATTCTTTCTCCCTGTTTTTATTAATCTTTTAAAGATATGGTTAATGCTTCAAACACAGGAATAAATACTTATATTCCAACTTCCAATTGGATTCCTGTTAAGTAGTACCTATTTTTCCTCTTTCTAAATAATAGGAAAACTAATATGTATTTACACTTTGTTGAGTCCCTGGAAATCTCCAGGCCAGAATACTGGAGCGGGTAGCCTTTCCCTTCTCCAGGGGATCTTCCCAGCCCAGGGATTGAACCCAGGTCTCCCGCATTGTGGGTGGATTCTTTACCAACTGAGCCACCAGGAAAGCCCAAGAATACTGGCATGGGTAACCTTTTCCTTCTTTATCAGATCCTCCCAACCCAAGAATCAAACTGGGATCTCCTGCATTGCAGGTGGATTCTTCACCAGCTGAGCTACCAGGGAAGCCCTTATTGAGCACCATTTTCTACTAAATAAGAAAATAAAGTAGGAAACAAGATTATTTCACTACTATATAAATAGTAGTTCAGATTGACATAAGTGGTTTTCACTCATGTTCAATTTATAAATAAGATTCCATTATTTTATGGTTGGCATCTTAATGAAGTTTCTTAATCAGGTTCTGACAGTAGGTATAAAAGTTTTCTAAAATTCAAATACTTTTATCAAATATTTTTTGTTAATGGGATATTTTTGAGGTGTTTTCTATAGCATACGTGAATTTTTGAATGTTTATATGAAAACTTCATTTCTGTAGTACATGGAAAATTTGAGAACATACTAATCAAAAAATTAACTGTTTTGCACATTGTAAAGAAAAAAGACATGTAGTTGTTCAAGATTTTAATATGTATAGTTAGAATCATCTTTTGTTTTCTCTTAGGCTGCAGCAAGACATCAGTGCTCCTACTTAGTGAATCTCCATGTAAATGATTTCCTTCATGTTGGTGGAGACCCCAAGTGGCTTAATGGTTTAGAGAATGCTCCTCAAAAACTACAGAATTTAGGAGAACTTAACAAAGTGTTAGCCCACAGACCTTGGCTTATTACCAAAGAACATATTGAGGTAAGCAGAGAATATATCTAGGGTGTCTTTTTTATTTTAATTAATAGACTATTTTTCAAAGCAATTTCAGGTTTACAGAAAAATGGCACAAGGAGTTCCCATATTCTACCCACTTCAACTTTCATCAGGAGGCTTTTTAGTTCCTCTTCACTTTCTGCCATAAGGGTGGTGTCAACTGCATATCTGAGGTTATTGATATTTCTCCCGGCAATCTTGATTCCAGCTTGTGCTTCTTCCAGCCCAGCGTTTCTCATGATGTACTCTGCATATAAGTTCAATAAGCAGGGTGACAATATACAGCCTTGACGTATTCCTTTTCCTATTTGGAACCAGTCTGTTGTTCCATGTCCAGTTCTAACTGTTGCTTCTTGACCTGCATATAGGTTTCTCCGGGTTGTTCTATGTCCAGTTTTAACTGTTGCTTCTTGACCTACATATAGGTTTCTCCAGGAGTTGGTGATGGACAGGGAGGCCTGGCGTGCTGCGATTCATGGGGTCGCAAAGAGTCGGACATGACTGAGCGACTGAACTGACTGACTGACCCGCTTCAACCCTCCACTCCCCCCACACACACATTGTTTTCTTTATTACTAACTTCTAGTATTAGCATGGAGAAGGCAATGGCACCCCACTCCAGTACTCTTGCCTGGAAAATCCCATGGACAGAGGAGCCTGGTAGGCTGCAGTCCATGGGGTCGCTAAGGGTCAGACACGACTGAGTGACTTCACTTTCACTTTTCACTTTCATGCATTGGCGAAGGCAATGGCAACCCACTCCAGTGTTCCTGCCTGGAGAATCCCAGGGACAGGAGAGCCTGGTGGGCTGCCGTCAATGGGGTCGCATAGAGTCGGACACTACTGAAGCGACTTAGCAGCAGCAGTATTAGCATAGTACATTTGCTTCAATTGATGAATTAATAATGTCTGTAATTTACTTTTGGAAAAGGAAATGGCAACCCACTCCAGTGTTCCTGCCTGGAAAATCCCAGGGACGGGGGAGCCTGGTGGGCTGCCGTCTATGGGGTCGCACAGAGTCGGACACTACTGAAGCGACTTAGCAGCAGCAGTAATTTACTTTGGGGTTTACTGTTTGTGTTGTACAGTTCTATGGGTTTTGACAAATGCATAATGTCATGTTATCCACCATTATGATGTCATACAGAATAGTTTCACTTCCCTAAAAATCTCCTATGCCCCCCTTATTCATCTCTCTCCCTTCCCCCTGAAACTACTACTCCTTTTATTGTCTTTATAGTTTTCCCTTTTCCAGAATGTCATATAGTTGGAGTCATACAGTATATAACCTTTACACACTAGCTTCTTTTATTTGTCAGTATGCATTTAAGGTGCCTCCATGACTTGATGGCTCATTTCTTTTTACTGCTGAAAAATACCCCAGTGTGTGGATGTACCACAATTTGTCCATTCACCTACTGAAGGACATCTTGGTTACTCCCAGTTTTTTGGCAATTATGAATAAAACTTCTACAAACATTCACATGCAGGTTTTTTGATGGACATTAGTTTTCAGCTCAGTTGGGTAAATAACTGGGATTGCTGGATTGTATGGTAAGCTTGTGTTTAGTTTTGTAAGAAACTGTGAAACTGTCTAATGAGGTGACTGTACGTTTGTGTTCCCACCAGCAATGGATGAGCATACTTGTCAGCATACTTGTCAAATTCTTGTCAGCATTTGCTGTTGTCAGTGTTCAGATTTTAGCCATTCTGATAGATGTAAAGTGCAATCTTGTATATCTTTGCAAAATACCATCTTAAACTAGTTTCTTCTGGTTCTTTTTATTGAAAGTGTTAAATGCTCATTCAAATCCGACTCTTTGTGACCCCATGGATTAGAGCACGCCAGGTCCTTTTTCCATGGAATTCTCCAGGCAAGAAAACTATAGAGTGGGTAGCCATTCCCTTCTCCCAGGGATCTTCCCGACTCAGGGCTCGAACCCAGGTCTCCTCTATTCCAGGCAGATTCTTTACTGTCTGATAATAAAGACAATAGAATAAAAGTAGATTGACTTTCTCTAAAAGAATCTGCCATGCAGTAGAAATTTTTAAATTTTTATTTTTTTTTTATAATTTATTGACCATTCCACGAGGCTTGTGGGATCCTAGTTCCCCAACCAAGGGTCAAACCTGTGCTTCTTGCAGTGGAAGTTCAGAGTCCTAACCACTGAACTGCCAGAGAATTCCCTAGAGTATTTTAGATACTTTTATATAATTGAAGCATCTTATTTTCAAGGAGATATAAGATTTGAATATGATTAATGCAATGTCTGTTATATTGTCTAGTAACATAAAATTATACAATACTATGAAATAGATAATGAAGCAGAATGGAAACAGATTTGTAGACTTTTAAGGATTGTAGACTTTACCTTGAGCATAACTTTTTAAATATAATTTGATGATTTAGACATATTCAGAGTCAAGTTGTTCAAACCACTATCTTAAAAATTCCTTGAGGAAGCCTGATATTAAAGAAAAATAGGCATATTTTCCACAGTAGCTTCTACTTTAAACTCAAATTTATTACATTTGGTTTGAGATGTCACACTAACAACATAGTTAATGCGTTCATAATCCATTATCTGAAACACAGCAACTGCCTTAAACAAAATGTATTCTACTGCATTTTTAAATCAAGATTTCAGATAATCAATAATGAATTAGTCATTATCAGATTATGTTAAGCTCAATTTTTGAATATATACTCATAAAAATTAGCAAATTCTGAGTTCTACATGCCTCAAATTGTCATTTTATCCTAAGTTTTATACAGTAACTAATCCTGTTTTCAATAGATTAAATACCAAGATGAACTATGTTCTTTCACCAACACCATACCCCAGTATAAAAATATATTCTCATTTTTTTCCCCAAGGGACTTTTAAAAGCTGAAGAGCATAGCTGGTCCCTTGCAGAACTGGTACACGCAGTAGTTCTACTCACACACTATCATTCTCTTGCCTCGTTCACATTTGGCTGTGGGATCAGTCCAGAGATTCATTGTGATGGTGGCCACACATTCAGACCGCCTTCTGTTAGTAACTACTGCATCTGTGACATTACAAACGGCAATCACAGTGTGGATGAGATGCAGGTCAACTCAGCAGGAAATGTTTCGGTAAGTATCTATTTGTTACAGGATTGTCGTAAGACTAATCACAGTAATTGCTGTTGTATTATTTTTTTACTTGGCTTTTAGGAAAATTTACCCTGTTAAGTCCAAAAAGGTATTAGACCCCCCAGTCTATTCATTCAGCAAGTATCTGACTGCCTCCAAATGCTGAGCATTATAGTGTCTGATGCTAAGGGACATAAACAAAATTATATGACTTATATATAAGACCCTCCAGGAGACTACATTCGAATAACTTCAGGATTGGAAGCCACCAGGATGTGCCAGAGCCAGCTAGTATTGAATGGCTACTGAATGTGAGATGCCGGAAGACTGAGGAAAGAGGAACTTGATACAAACTGCCTGCTGCTGATCACATCCCATCCTTCCTTTTTGCACGAAAGAAACAGGCTGTCATCTCAATTATTTCTCTTTTAGAAGAGTTAATCAGCTTTGATCTGGAATTTCTCCTTTTAAAATACTCCTTCATGTTTTAACTTCTCACAAATATATATAGAAGTGAATGTAAATATATTAAAATGCTTTTATCTCTATTCCTTGTCTTCTCTGGCATTTATATTTTCTCAGCTTTGTTATTCCTTGGAAAACAGATCACAATGAGTTGAATTTTCTATAAGCAAGTTTTAACTCCTATATATGATGTTTCAAAACTCCCTCTGCATTCTTTAGCTGTAGTGAAAGAGCAAGGGTTTATATTTCCAAATAGAAACATTACAGCCTTCTCAATACTTCATACAGATTTTCTCAGTTTTATTATTACTTTAAGACAGATTTAGACAGGTTGAATTTATATGTTTGACTTTAACAAACACTTGACTGTTAACATATGATTTGACTGTTGGCAAGTTATCTACCCTCCCTGACCCCCCATTCTTTCATTTCTAAATAAAGGTCAAACACAAGGTTATTGCAAAGTTTAAGTGAAATGTCTCTAGAGAGGTAAAAGGGCTAGTACAGTGCTTAGCATTTATCAGGTACTAAATAAGAGGTAGCATTTACATACGGTAAGATTAGCACAGGAAGGAAAATCATTTTCCCAAGGTTGACTGCTGTGCTGTGGTGTGTTGGTAAGGCCCAAGACCGTCAGTTTCACCCTCTTTTGAGCTATCTGGATTCATGTGAGAGGCCCGCATATGGCCACTGATTATTTATCAAAGTTTAAAGGTTATAAGATGGACTAAGGGTGAGTACATCAGTTGCCAGGATGCTGAGAATTGGATTCTTTCCCCACCTTTGATTTAGTACGAGGCTAAAGAAGTACTGTTCCTAGTTATCCCTCAATTAAATAATAGTGAAATAATATAATTTTTTAAAAAACTTCTCTAGTACATAAGCTCCCTGTTCCCAGGTGTTAAGTATTTTTAGTAATGAATTTTTTAAGGTATGTACATTGTTTTTTAGACATAATACTATTGCACACTTAGACTACTGTATAGTATAAATATAACTTTTTATATGCATTGGAAAACCAAAAAAATTCTTGACTTGCTTTGTTATGATACTCGCTTTATTCTAATGGTTTGGAACTGAACCCACAATATATCTGAGGTATGCCTGTCTATTGACAATATGCCCAGTGTACAATGTTGATGTAAAACCACTTTATATTTTGTATACCTTATTTGTTTCACTGAGCAAGTAAAAGTGTAACTCAGTTCTGTTTTAAACTGACAGTGTTAAATTTTAATTTTTAAAACTTAATGACAGTAATATTACTAACTTTTGAAATAAAAATTTAAACATTAGAATATGTTCTTAAAATTTTTTCTATTGTTTTAAATTTTAAAATTTATATCTGTATATATGATAGGCCAAAGTAATTGTTTTTGATTCATTCATGTGCATTAAAGTTATAAGATCTATTTTTCTTATATTGTATTAAGATGCAAATTCTTATGAGATAGACTTAATAAAATTTATTCCATATTTGACATATGTAACAACCTTAATTGCACTTTTATTTCAGGTAAGTGATTCCTTCTTTGAGGTTGAAGCCCTCATGGAAAAGATGAAGCAGTTACAGGAATGTCGAGAAGAAGAGGAGGCAAGTCAGGAAGAGATGGCTTCACGTTTTGAAATAGAAAAAAGAGAGAGCATGTTTGTCTTCTCTTCAGGTAAAAGCAAGCATTACATAGTCAATGTCTATTTTGAAGAAAAAGCCCAATTTTTAAAGACAATTTAAATAAGTTTTTCGTATGGGAATACAGTTGATTTACAATGTTGTGTTAGTTTCAAGTGTACAGCAAAATGAATCTGTTATACATATATCCACTTTTAGATTCCTTTCCCATACAAGTCAGTACAGAGTTTTGAGTAGAATTCCCTGTGCTATGCAGTAGGTCCTTATTAGTTATCTGTTTTATATATAGTAGTATGTATATGTCAATCCCAATCTCCCAATTTATCCCTCCCCCTACCCCGGCTGCATCCCAAACCCTTGGTAACCACAGGCTCTCTACAACTCCACATATAAGCTGTATTGTATGATATTTGTCTTTTTCTTTCTAATCTCACATAATATGGGTCCAGGTCCATTCATGTTGTGGCCAGTGGCATTGTTTAATTCTTTTTTATGGCTGAATAACAGTCCACTGATACATGCACCACATCTCTGTCTACTGCTGTCAGTGGACATTTAGGGTGCTTCCATGTCTTGGCTACTATAAATAGTGCTGCTGTAAACACAAGGGTGTGTGTGTCTTTTTGAATTACGGTTTTCTCTGGACATATACCTAGGAGTGGGATTGCTGATTAGATGGTAGCTCTATTTTTAGTTTTTTGAGGAACCTCCGTACTGTTATCTGTAGTGACTGCATGAATTTACATTCCCAACAACAGTTTTGTAAAATTTATTGTTTGTAGATTTTTTGATGATGGCCATTCTAACTGATGTGAGGTGATAACCTCACTGTTGTTTTGATTTGCATTTCTGTAATAATTAGTGATATTGAATATCTTTTCATGTGCTTATTGGCCATCTATATGTCTTCTTTGGGGAAATGTCTGTTTAGCTCTTCTGCCCATTTTTTTTTTTTTTGATTGGGTTTGGTTTTTTAATATTAAGCTGCATAAGCTATTTGTATTTTGGAGATTAATCCCTTGTCAGTTGCTTTGTTTGCAAATATTTTCTCTCATTCTGTAGGTTGTCATTTTGTTTAGTTTATGGTTTTCTTTGCTGTGCAAAACTTTTAAGTTTAATTCTAATATGTCTTTCCTTTTAGAAAGGCTATTGCATAGGTATTCCTACTTCCAAAAAAGGAAGTTAAAGTGAAAATAGACTAAGAGCAAGGATTTGATTTAGGTCCTAAAATCACTGCTAATAAACTTTGTGAATGTTAAGTCATTTAGCATTGAGCATTCCTTTTTTTTTTTCTTTAAAATGAGGAAGTTGCATTCATAAAGGCCTAATAGTACTTCCAGCTTTAAAATTCTATAATGTGTGAAAAGGAGCTACTTATTAGATAACTAACAGCTTAAACCCTTTGTTAGGCCTTTATCAAATGTAACCTATAGGATTTAATAAGTAAACTAGGTAATTTAAAGGAAAAAAGTTATAGTGTCAATATATTTTGACAATAATACAGTGGAACAAAGAGTACATTGGTTTTAATAACCAATTTTCTTAATAGCAAAGAAAAAATCAAATTTGTATAAATGGAGGTTTGATGTTAGCCTGAGGAGAAGTCTTTGATTCTATTTACTTGAAACTAAATAATCTCATCAACTCCTAAACATGAAAATAATCTAAAAAGGCTTAGTGAGCCTCTTTTCTGTATTTATTTCAGAATTGTTTCTAGGACCTTTGAACTGTTAGTGTTCGTTGCTCATTTGTGTCCAACTTTTTGAGACCCCCACAGACTATATAGGCCACTAGGCTCCTCTGTTCATGGAATTTCCTAGGCAAGAATACTGGAGTGGGTAGCCATTCCCTTCTCCAAGGGATCTTCCTGACCCAGGGATCGAACCCAGGTCTCCTGCATTGCAGGCAGATTCTTTACCATCTGAGGCATCAGAGAAGCTGTTAAAAAGATCATTTTACATATTGTATGACATTAATATTCAACTAAAAATGTCCAAGTGCTAAAGTTTAGAATACAGCTGATTTGTTAGTACCATAAAGATTATTTCAAAAGGGTATTCATACTTGGAGTACATACTTTTAAGTAGAACCTCACAACTATAAACTAGAGAGAGGACACAGAGGAAGAGAGGATCTGTGAAAGAGAGGAATGAAAAGCACAGTAAATGCAACCATGAGTATGTTTTTTAACCTTTATATTCCATTTATTAAGCAATTTCTTTATAGTTTTAAGACTTTATTTTAGTTGATATTGGTTACTAAGTATCAGAAAAAGGGTTATCCTATTTTTACTTGTTATAGGTAAAATGAATTTTAACTAGCATCCTGTGTTTGAAAAGCTTTCAGTAGCTTTTTTAAAAAATTATTTCAGATGATGATGAAGTTACACCAGCAAGAGATGTATCACGTCACTTTGAGGATACTAGTTATGGCTATAAGGATTTCTCTAGACATGGAATGCACGTCCCAACATTTCGAGTCCAGGTAAAATCACAACTTGTATGTACATGACTGGTTAGAAATATCTCAATCTGACTTAAAGTTAGAAAGAACCATCTGGATTTGAGAACAGAAAGCATTGCAGAGAGAAATAACTTTTCTATGTACATGCAGTTCCTTAGATATAAGTTCATAAATCAGTTGCTCAGAATTCAAAACATATTCACCCATAAAACAAAATTACAATAGTGGTTAGGTTCCCAGATGGTATACTAAAACTCAAAGTTCATAATATAACTAAACAGTAAATAGTTGTGTTAGAACCTAGCTAGCATTTATAGCATTGTTTTACAGAGCACCAGTGTTAAAGTGAGGCCATTTCTGTGACAAGAGAAATGTCCTCAACATTTCAGGCATTATGTGTGTGTGGGTAGAAGGAAAGAGGATGAGAAAATCAGAGTGAAACATGTGCTTAAATTAGAACTTTTAGGGACAGCAAATTTGTTTTCTTTTAATTTGGGTGAGTTCTTATAAATCTCATATAAAATAAGTCATAGTGATTACAATAACCTAATTCCCTGGTAGAATATGAACTGAATGTCATTTGAAGCAATGAGAATTTTTGAGAGTTTCAAACTTAAATCTTGAAGAGGATTTTTATATAAAGATATCTTATTCCAAAATTAAATAATGCCCATCTCTTAGAATAAAGTTTTAGTGAGGTAGAGAGTCAAATTATTGTTGGTAGACCCAGTTTGTTTAGCTCCATAATCATTAACTTTGAAATACACAGTAAAAATTCCCAGTGCAATTCTGTGTATATTGAGTCCATGGAAACTTAGGGACCTTGTCATCCTCCAGGATACCAGCCTCCTTCTCTCTTATTGCTTTTCCAGGAAGCTAAGTGCTTTGCAAATATATTGCAGGAGCAACAATTGCTGTATCTTCTAGTTCCAGAATAAAAGTTGAGGATCATCAACTAGGAAACATTTATCTATTCTATGCTGTAGTTTTCTAAGACTGCTTCCAATCCATTACTAGACACACAATGCATTTAAAATGTATTTCTTAAACAATCTGTTATGAGTTGATAGTTCTAACTTTCCCAATTATTGCGAAGGGCTGCTGTTGCTAAGTCGCCTCAGTCGTGTCCGACTCTGTGCAACCCCATAGACGGCAGCCCACCAGGCTCCTTCGTCCCTGGGATTCTCCAGGCAAGAACACTGGAGTGGGTTGCCATTTCCTTCTCCAATGCATGAGAGTCAAAGTGAAGTCGCTCAGTTGTGTCCGACTTGTAGCGACCCCATGGACTGCAGCCTACCAGGCTCCTCCACCCATGGGATTTGCCAGGCAAGAGTACTGGAGTGGGGTGCCATTGCCTTCTCCAATTGTGAAGGACTAGTATTAACTTTTAGCAGAATTATGAAAATATTTGGGAACCATGAGATTTTTTTTTTCTTGACTCAAGGAACTAACATTATTTAAGGAGGCAAATTAGGCACAGGAAGAAATATAGAATATGTTACGTGGTAGTGAAGTTGTGTCACGAAATATAATACATTACAATTGGAGAGATCATGTAGACTAGAAAATTTTTTTTGGAGGCAGATTAGGGTTTGACAGATTTGAATAGTTTAAAAGCATGAATATTGTAAGCAGAGACGACTGTAGGTAATAATTGAGCCTAGGTTAAAGGACAGAGTGAGGGAAGGTATCATAAACTGGCTGGGCTGCTGAAAGCTTCAAGCAAAGGATTTTTCTGATTAGTTGGAAGTTACTTTAAAATTGATCAGACTTGGACATTTTGACCACAGTGATGGCATGATATCAAAGAGGTGTTTTAGGAAAACAAATATGGGAGCAACGTAGAAGTAGAGGCTTATTAAGTTTTGTTTGAGATAGAAAAAAGGAAACGGAGATTTAATGTAGGAAAACTAATTAGAAGACTTAACAGAGCTAAGAGGAAGGGGGGTTAGGAGGAAAAAGAATGAGTGATGGATGTGTTGAATTAAAAATTTACAAAATTTGAAGACACTTGAATGCCTGCAGCAATATAAAAGGAGAGTGGCCTCCCAGGACGAGTCATCTCTGGAGGCTGACAGGGGAAACAGTGAGAGAAAGCAGAGTACAAGTGATGTGTGTGTAAGGCAGAGATTCCACTGGTTTTTAAACTTGGTGAGTTGCAAAATTTAACTTTTGCATATTGCAGTATAGAAATTGAAAACATCAAACTGGAATGCAAATGAAACAGAAAGCTAGGGATGTTCTAGAAAGGGAGTGGATTTCAACTGCCAGTAGTCTCACTGCACCACAGAGCAATAGACATAGAACTGTATTTGACCACATTTTAATTATTCACATTTGTTCTGTTCTCTGTATTTAGGACTATTGTTGGGAAGACCATGGTTATTCTTTGGTAAATCGTCTTTATCCAGATGTAGGACAGTTGATTGATGAAAAATTTCACATTGCTTACAATCTTACTTATAATACAATGGCAATGCACAAAGATGTTGATACCTCAATGCTCAGACGGGCTATTTGGAACTATATTCACTGCATGTTTGGAATCAGGTTAGTCTGTTTTCTTACGTTTATGAAGAGATATTTTCTTTTAGGGAAATCATTCAGGTGCTTGAAACACATATGCAGATATACATGTTAATATACTCAGAACCATCCCCTCCCTAAGAGCTTATTTTTATGCTTTTTATGCTTTAGAAACTTGATTTTTTGCAGCTTAGTGTGTTTCCTCTCACCTAGCTAGGCAGGAAGAAGGAGAGTTAGGAACAAGAGTTAAACAACAAGCAAGGTTGTCCAGGAGCATGGAGAAAAAGGAAAAGTTTGTCTCTAAACATTTATGTGTTTGTATCATTTTTATCTCCTGAGACACTTGTACTTCTGCCTTCGTGGAACTTAGAGTGCCCTTCTAAAGAGTACCTACTCCCATGATACTTCATAAAATGCAAAACTTTATCAGTATTATGCTATTTATATACACACACTATACATCACCTTCTAACATACACAAACACCCACACTATGGTCCTTCCTAATTATTTTAGCTGTAAAGTCAGACTTTTCTCTTGGTTATTCATTTTTTCAGTAGCCAGACTATTGACTTTAGACTCCCGGATGGTTATATTATGGACCAACTTTACAAGAGTTTTCTCCCTTTTCCACTAAAAACCAAATAGGAGACTGAAGATCCTTGGATGTTGTAGAAAGTATTCTCCAGTGGGGCAGAGCAGACACTGGTGCCTACGACCATCCTGGCCTAAAGCAGAGTGGCCTAAGTGTAGACACTGTGAGGCCATCTTAGGGACCAATTCTTTCCTCATCTGACCCCAAGAACTGCTAACATGAGAAAATATTTATACAAGTAGATTATAATTTATATATCATGGGATATATCAATATTGTCGAATTTGTTAACTTCTTAATATCATCAATACTCAAACTGTTTCCAAAATTTGTTCCTCAGTGTGGTTGCTTATTCATGATTGTAAATATATACTGTTACTTTGCACTAGCAAATTTTTTGTTCATCTCCCTGACTTCTCTATTTCTTACTCCTTTATACTGATTCATCCACCCCCATTTAAACATTGTAAAGCTCTTATTTTAGGGGACAGCTGCCTATATAAAGAGGAGAAAAGAATATAACATTTACTATTATATCTGTACTTCTATAAGAAAACAGACTATCACATCAGATCAGTCGCTCAGTCGTGTCCGACTCTTTGCGACCCCATGAATCGCAGCACACCAGGCCTCCCTGTCCATCACCAACTCCCGGAATTCACTCAGACTCACGTCCATCAAGTCAGTGATGCCATCCAGCCATCTCATCCTCTGTCGTCCCCTTCTCCTCCTGCCCCCAATCCCTCCCAGCATCAGGGTCTTTTCCAATGAGTCAACTCTTCGCATGAGGTGGCCAAAGTACTGGAGTTTCAGCTTTAGCATCATTCCTTCCAAAGAAATCCCAGGGCTGATCTCCTTCAGAATGGACTGGTTAGATCTCCTTGCAGTCCAAGGGACTCTCAAGAGTCTTCTCCAACACCACAGTTCAAAAGCATCAATTCTTTGGCGCTCAGCCTTCTTCACAGTCCAACTCTCACATCCATACGTGACCACAGGAAAAACCATAGCCTTGACTAGACGAACCTTTGTTGGCAAAGTAATGTCTCTGCTTTTGAATATGCTATCTAGGTTGGTCATAACTTTCCTTCCAAGAAGTAAGCGTCTTTTAATTTCATGGCTGCAGTCACCATCTGTAGTGATTTTGGAGCCCAGAAAAATAAAGTCTGACACTGTTTCCACTCAAAAATATAGTAATTCTCACATTGTCTTTTAACAGATATGATGACTATGACTATGGTGAAATTAACCAGCTATTGGATCGTAGCTTTAAAGTTTATATCAAAACTGTTGTTTGCACTCCTGAAAAGGTTACCAAAAGAATGTATGATAGCTTCTGGAGGCAGTTCAAGCACTCTGAGAAGGTATGTACCTGTTGTGTTTACTCTGTAACTTAGCAGTGGTTCTTATTCTCCTTCACCTAAACTAATGGGTCTCCAGCCCTTTCCATCACCTCTACTGACCCAGAGAAGAACATTCCAGAACAGGTGTCTTAGATATGCCTTGGAAGGGAACCTCATTATGGTTTAAAGCAGGGGTCCCCAACTTGCAGACCAGGGACTGGTACCTGCTGCCAGATCAGCATGGCATTAGATTAAATGTAACGTGCTTGAATCATCCAGAAATCGGTTTCCAGTGCCAAAAAGGTTGGAGACTGCTGGTTTAACGTAAAAGAAGAATGACAGGGAGAACAGATCTGCTGGCCTGTCTTCAAAGTTCAGGCTTAGGAGAAAGAAGAGAATCCTTGAACCGTCTTTACAGAAATTATTGAATGATGATTTGGCAGGGAAAGTTTATTATTATAACAAACCTTCAAAAAGAGATGTGATCAAATACAAGCTCAAAACATTTCCGAGAAAGATCAGATGGCTTTTGTTTTGAGAAACTGATACTCTGTTCATCAAACCCAAGACTTGTGTTAAGCTATTCAGTGGTACACATACATTACTTATATTTGGTGTTTATTAAATGCACTGAAACTGATTGTAAATGCTTATAACCATATCTTAAATAATGTTGTGTTTTATATTCAGGTTCATGTTAATCTGCTTCTTATAGAAGCTAGGATGCAAGCAGAACTCCTTTATGCTCTGAGAGCCATTACCCGCTATATGACCTGACGCCTCTCCTCCGTTAAAGACGATGGAACGATCAGCAGATAGAGTCTACAAGGGGAAGGTACTCAGCCCCAGGACCAATGGTAGATAAAGAATTCAGAATCCATTGTGCCATGATTCCTTTAGTTTCTGCTATTTTACTGTGGAAACACCACTGCTGGCACAAGCAGTGAGTGCTCGGCAGCTTCAGGTTTAGAGCTGTGAAGAAGGGCTGCTGTTCACAGTATTTTGCTTTTTGACAGTACAAGATGCTGTATAACTTTTAATACAGCAAATAGTATCTCTCCAAATCCTGTTGCTTTTATGTTAACAAAAATTGGAGCATGCAAAGAATGGGACTTTGATAATGATGTAAGCTTTTATACATAAAGAATTTTAGATATTGGTGCTGCTATTCCTGCTGGTGGAATGAATAGAGTGGCTGTTCGGTTAAGCTATTAGTAATAAGGTGAACACTGCTACTATCTGAGCCTACATACGTAAAATTTGTGTGGTTTCAAATTAAACTTACATATATGTGTTAATTTTTTTGCATCTAAAATTACTCACAGCTCAGCAAAGACCATTATGATGGTAACAGCTCATTTTTTTCATATAGTTTTTTTTAAATTCAGTTATTGGATGATATTAAATTACAGTGGCATTCTTAAAGACTTCTTCAAAAAGCAATCTTACATGAAAAATGTATAAATTATCTTTTGATATGCTGTTTCCCAAGGTTCTGTGACACTGGAGGGCAGCTGTCCTGTGCGGTGTTTTTGTTTCCAGCACCGAAGTTATGAGAAATATTGTGTAGCTGCTGCTCAGTCCCAGGTGCATTCTGCCCCTGCCCACCTCATGGTCCCCCCTTCAAAGATTGTGCAGCTCCTTAAATAATAAAGCTGGAAAATATTTTTAGTCATCAAATTTGATTTACAAAAAATGCTAACTTTGAAATGCAAACAGGCTTGAAAAATGTATTAAGTACTTTGTATTCTGGAAGCGTGAATTGCTTTTGAAGTCTGTCAGTATTATTAGTATTTTTCAATAAAGAATAATTTTTCTCCAATTTTATTTGCTGTCTCAAAAAGTCATGACTTAACAATCAGTCACTATTCTCAGTTTGTATTGATTTTCATTAGCTATCACACTTAGATAATTCTGTAGTCAGGTGAGACTATTATTTAAATGGCAAACTCTTGCAGTCATGAGAGCTACAAGAAAAGTTTTATCTTGGATAACTGATACAGTCCCATGCCTTGTCCATTTTGAACTGAGATGTTTTAAAGATCAATTATTAAGAATTATTAGAAACAGGTTAAATTAGGGAGTCACTACAGAACAAAAAAATGACACTGTCAAACAATTAGTTCTAAATTTAATCAAAGCTTTTGTGATAACTGAGCTCAATAAATGTTTTGATGAGTAACAAGATAGTGCCTATAAAATATAGTGTGGGGTGGGAGCTGGGAGGCATAATTTTGAATGGAGGTGATATAGCTACCTTCATGGCTACATACCCTAGTGAGAAGATAATACTGTCATCTTAGATAAAAACTGCTTTCAATATATTTTATAAAGAAATATATCAGCCCATTTCTAGTTAGCTTACAATAATATACAAATGGTCTTACCTGTTGAATTTGCATCATGCCTCTGCCCTTTTTTGTCTGCTGCTGGGTTATTTCATCATAGCAATACAGGTGAATCCAACAAGTAAGTTTGCATTGGATAAATTTTTACTCATTCTGCTTCTGCTCTTTGTTCTTGGCACTTCCTCTTAAAAATACAACATTTCTAATAGAAGTTCTAATCAGTAGTAGAATGATTAAGAAAAACTGGGTTTATTACCTTATTCCACTTAGAAATCATGAGATGAAATGAAAATTTTAATGAATAAGAAAGTATGCTTGTACCTAAAGTAATAAAGGATTGCCTGTGATACAAAGTTGATGTTTCAACACCTCCAACTTAACAGGTGTTTCCTGTTAATGTTTTCTCAAAACTAAACATACAGGGTTTTTAATATTGCTATTTATCTTTGAAACTGTTTCCAAAAGAATTGAAGGTGGTAAAATAGAACATGGGATATCAAAACTTTTCCCCACAAGAGGAATTATTTTTCTTAAATAACCATGAATAGATTTCTAGTTGAGGTTTCCAAGATTCAATTTTTTAGATCACTTTTTTAGTAAAAATTAGGGAACTTTTTTATTAGGCAATACTTAATTCAGTATCTCTTTAAGAATGAAATTCTAAACACATTTACCACAGTTATTTAACTCCATATAAATATTGGTGATATTCTTAACTTAGAGGAATAATCTTAGCTTTTAAATGAATTTTAACAGTTTACCTATTTCAAATTATTCTGATAAAGGACCACTGGTAGATAAGTAAATAAAACTTGTTGGATAAGAATGTTTTCCAGGCACTTTTCACTCATTAAGATACTCTGAAATTTTGTTACATATTTGTGACTAGTGAATATCAAGGGAAAGCAAAGGCAGGTAGATGGGGAGTGACATTACCTATGATGTACCAGGTCCTTATTCCCAATGGAGACACTGAGCTAACAACAATATAAGGACCAAATACCTTTGTGAAAATTCTAGAAACCACTTGGCAAGCTACAGCTCAGGCAAACACAAACCAGGAGGAGGCTGCACCAAAAGGTATAGGTAAATTTGGGGCATTTTGCTTGTCCTAAGCTGGTGTACAGCACGACGGCAATTGAGAGGAAACTCCTAAGTCCCAGCTTCTCCCTTGGGACCAAAAGAAAAAAGGTGAACTTTTGTGTTTGAGGGACTGGATTCTATCTCACCTGACTTGGAGCACTAGTAGGAGTGGTAGAATGGTTTGGATGCTGGTTGTAGATCACTGAACACAGAAGTGAGCACAGAGGTGCATTAGAACAGCAGGGAATCTACAGTTATGTAGGCAGGTGCAGGGGATCCAAAAGAATACAGATAGGAATAAAACAGAAATTGGAACAGGAAGCTCCTGAGAAGAAACAGAGGCAAGCCTCTTAGGGAAATTAAGACAGCTAAAAGCAGATATTATATCCTGGAATAAAAACATATACACTCGTCCAAATAAGTTACATCCCTGGAAATGGTAGCTATTTTTCAAATGCCCAAATCACAACAAACTTGGCAAGGTATATATATATGTGTGTGTGTGTGTGTGTATGCAGGAGAATGTGGCAAAATCTAAAAAACAAAATAAATCCCCAGAAACCAACCCTAAGGCAATGTAGGACTCTGAATTACCCCACAAAGAATTTTAGGGATTTTACCTGGCAGTCTAGTAGTTAAGAAGTCACCTTCCAATGCAGAGGGTGCATGCTCAATCCCTGGTCGGGGAGCTAAGATTCCACCTACCTCGGGGCCAAGACCCTCTCCCAAAACATAAAACAGAAGCAGTATTGTAACAAATTCAATAAAACCTTAAAAAAAAAAAGATTTTAAACAACTGTCTTAAAGATGCTCAGTGTACTAAAGAGGGAGAACAAGACTGACATATCAGGAAAATGATGCATGAACAAAATGAGAATATCACCAAAGAGACAGAATAAAAAAGAATCAGATTCTGGAGCTGAAGAATACAATAACTGAATAAAAAAACTGACAACAACAGGCAATTTGATCAGATAGAAGAAAGACTTTGGAGAGTTATTGATATTATCAATAATAACCTCAGAGGTTATTTGATATTATCAAGTCAGAGATAAAAATGAAAAGTGAAGAGAGCCTAAGGGACTTGTGGGGACATAAAGTAGGGAGTGTGCAGAGCTGTAAAGGAATGGAGTTTTGTATGCAAATCAACTTATCAAAATAAACTTATAACTTTAACATTTTTAAACATAATCCCCATGGTAACCACAAAGAAAATCTCTTCAGAATTTACACAAAAAGAAATGAGAAGGAAATCAAATCATGTAACTCCAAAAAAAAGTCAATGAAACACAAAGGAGGAAGAGGGGGACTGAGGTACAAAAAAGCTACAAATCTTGCAGAAAACAAAATAGCAATAGTAAGTCCTTCCCTGTTAGTAATTATATCAAATGTAATAAATGGATTGAATCCCCCAGTCAAAAGACTCAGATTGGCTGAATGGATAAAATAAAAAAGAGGATCCAACTATTTGCTGTCTATAAGAAACTTAACTTTAGATCTAAGAACACATATAGGCTGAGTGTGAAAGGACAGAAAAAGACATTCCATGCAAATAGTAACCAAAAGAGCAGAGGTAGCTATATGAATATCAGAGAAAAGGGCCAATTCACCAGGAAGATAAAACAGTTATAAATAGATAGGCATCAAATACTAACACTCCTAAACATAGGAAGCAAATGTTGATAGAATTGGGGAGAAACAGGTTTGTTGTTATTTAGTATCTAGGTCATGTCTGACTCTTTGCAACCCCATGAATTGTAGCCTGCCAGGCTTCTCTGTCCATGGGATTTCCCAGGCAAGAATACTGGACTGGGTTGGCATGTCCTTTTCCAGGGGATCTTCCTAACCCAAGAATCAAACCTACATCAAACCCCATCATGCATTGGCAGGCAGATTCTTTACCACTGAGCCACCAGGGAAGCCCAGGAAATAGACAGCAACACAATAATAGTAAGAGATTCAATGTCCACTTCCAGGGACTAACCTGGTGGTCCAGTGGTTAAGAGTACTCCTTGCAATGCAGAAAACACAGGTTTGATCCTTGTTTGGGGCACTAAGATGACACATGCCACAGAGCAACTAAGACTGCATGCTGCAGCTACTGAACCCATGCACTCAGGAGCCCATGCACCACAACTAGAGAGCCCACATGACACAACAAAGATCCTGCATGCTGCAACTAAGACCCAATGCACCCAAATAAATATTTTTAAAAATACTCACTTCCAAAAATGAATAGAACCAACATAAGATAAATAAGGAAAAAGAGGACTTGAACACTACAGACTAGTTGAATCTATCAGATGTACACAGAAAATTCCAACAATAGGATATACAGTCTTCTCAAGGGCACATGGAACATTCTCCAGGATTGCCACAAATTAAGCCACAAAACAAGCCTTAACAAATTTTAAAAGACTGAAATCATACAAAGTATCTTTTCTGATCATAATGGAATGAACCTAACAATCAATTGCAGAAAGAAAAGCTGGAGAGTCCACAAGTATGTAGAAATGAAACAGCATACTCTTAAAAGGCCACTGCAAAGAAGAAATTACAAATGGACTTAGAAAATATCTTGAGATAAAAACACAACACACCAATATTTACAGATGCTGTGCCAAGAGGGAAGTTAACAGCTATAAACTCTTAGACTATAAAAGCAAAGACAATCTCAAATCAACATTGTAACTTCGTCAAGGAACTAGACAGAACAATCCAAACCCAGAGCTAGCAGAAGGAAAGAAAGATCAAAGCAGAGATAAATAAAAAGCACAAGAGAAAAAATACAACAAAATTAAGAGCTGTTTGAAAAGATCAACAAAATTGACAAACCTTTAACTGCATTAAGAAAAAAAAATCAGAAATGAAAAATGAGACATTCCCAACCAATATTAAAAAAAAAAAAAATAGGATAGAGAATATTATACACTGTACATCAACAAACTGGATAACTTAGAAACACACAGCCTACCAAGAAGGGAATCATGAAGAAATAGAAAATCTGAAAAGAACTATAACTAGTAAGGAGACTGGAATCAGTAATTAAAAACTCAACAAAGCCCAGGACCAAATGGTTTCACTGAATTATACCAAACAGTTAAAGAAAAGTCAACACCAAACTCATCCAAAAAATTGAAGACAAGGGAATGTTTCTAAACTCATTCTATGAGGTCAGCATTATCCTGATAACAAAGCCAAAGCGACTGCAAGAAAACTACTGACCAATATCTATAATGAATATTGTTGAAAAAATCCTTAATTCTAGTAAAGAAAACTCAACAGCACATTTAAAAAATGAAGTGGCGAACTTCCCTGGCGGTTCAGTGGTTAAAGAATCTGCCTTCCAATGCAGGGGATGTGGGTTCGATCCCTGATTGGAGAACTAAGATCCCACATGCTGCAGGGCAACTAAGCCTGCATGCTGCAACTAAGACCCAGTGCAGCCAAAACTAAATAAATCAATAAAATACTTTTTTAAAAAAATGAAGAGGGATATATTCCTGAAATGCAAGTATATATATTCCATTTATAAAAATTGATCAGTGTAATATACCACAATAACAGAATGAAGGGTGAGAAAACAAACACATGATCATATCAGTCGATGTAGAAAAATTATTTGGCGTAATTCGGTAGCCTTTTCATGATAAAAAAAATACTCAACAAACCAGAAGTAGAAGGAAACTGTCTCAGTGTAATAAAGGCCATATGTGAAAAGCACATAGCTAATATCATACTCTGTGAAAGATAAACTGTTTCCTCTAAGATCAGGAACAAGAGAAAAATATCAACTCTCACCATTCATAGTATACCAGAAGTCCTACCTAAGCAATTAGGCAAGGAAAAGAAAAAACGTTCAAATTAGAAAGGAAATGTAAAATTATATATGTGTATGTAAATAACATGGTCTTATATTAGAAAACCCCAAAGATTCCACACCAAAAAACAAAAGTAGAAAAACCTGTTGGAATCATAAAAGTCAACACAGAAAAGTCAGTTGCATTTTTATACACTAACAGCAATCAAGCAAGGAAACTAAGGCAACAGCTCCATTTACAGTAGCATCAAAAATAATAAAATCCTTAGAAATAAATTTAACCAAAGGAGTTGAAAGACTTGACAATGAAAACTACAAAACGTAACTATAAGAAAATAAAGAAGACACAAACAAATGAGAGACATCCTGTGTTCATAGACTGGAATACTTCATATTGTTAAGATGTCAATACTACCTAAAGCAATCTACAAATTCAATGCCTTTTTCTCCTGCAGAAATAGAAAAAGCCATCCAAAAATTCACATGGGGTCTCAAAAGACTACATAGCCAAAACAATCCTGAATAAGAACAGAGTTGTGTCTCACAATGTCCTAACTTCAAAACATTTTCCAAAGCTACATTATCAAAACAGTATGGTACTTGCATAGACATACACCCAGAAATAAGCCTTCATGATCTTCAATAAGGATGCCTGGACTATTTGATGAGAAAAGAACTGTCTGGGAAAACTAGATATTCACATGCAGAAAAATGAAGTTAGACCTTTATTTTAGAAACATATACAAAAATTAACTAAAATGGATTAAAGACCTAAGTGTAAGAACTAAAACTATAAAGCTCCTAGAAGAAAAGATAGGCAGCATTGCTTCAGGACACTGGATTTGGCAATGATTTATTGGACATAATACCAAAAGGCAAAGGAAAAAAAAGACAAATAGAACTACATCAAATTTACTTCTGTGCATCAAATGGCATGAAAGTGAAAGTCACTCAGTCGTGTGCAACTCTTTGCGACCCCATGGACTATGCAGTCCATGGGATTCTCCAGGCCAGAATACTGGAGTGGGTAGCCTTTCCCTTCTCCAGGGTATCTTCCCAAACCGGGGACTAAACCAGGTCTCCTGCATTGCAGGCGGATTCTTTACCAGCTGAGTCATAAGGGAAGCCCAAGAATGCTGGAGTGGATAGCCTATCCCTTCTCCAGGGGATCTTCCTGACCCAGGAATTGAACCAGGTCCCCTGCACTGCAGGCGGATTCTTTACCAACTGAGCTATCAGGGAAGCCCAAAGGGCATGATCAGCAGTTTAAAAAAAAAAAAAAGTAACCTACAAAATGGGAGAAAATATTTGTTAATCATGTACCTGATAAAGTCTTAATATTCAAAATATATAAATAACTCCTTTAAATCAATGACTACCACAAAAAAAAATAGCTTGATTAAAAAATAGATATCTTAGAGTTTTCAGAATATAGGTCTTTTGGCTCCTTAGATAGGTTTATTCCTAGGTACATTATTCTTTTTGATGTGATAGTATATGGAACTGTTTCCTTAACTTCTTTGTTGACTTTCTACCTTTACTATATGTTTGCCTCTACTTGTGAACTTCTCTGTTTCATAATTTTCTTGATTTTAGATGTGGTCTTAAAAAATATATTATTTGGTCACACTGGATC